>NW_007733068.1:57168-58127 GCF_000696425.1 Galeopterus variegatus | reverse complement strand
AAGAGATGACTCTCCCAGCTGCCTTCTGTCTTTTAAACTAAGTTCTTGGATAAAATGATACGTATTTTTTTCTGTCCTGATTAGCAAGCATGTCTTTTCTTGCATAATCATTCTTACCTCTTTTTTTTTAGACTTGTGGTCCAGTTTAATTTGATAATTTTGATACAGCTATATTTAAAATTATCTGCAAATTTTACATCTATAATAGGACTATGCATTTCCAAGGATCCACGGGGAAAAAAAACAAATGTTAGTTGGGAAGAAATCTATAAACTCTGGCCTTTTTTCTGGAGGTCTTTTGTACCATGTTGTTCTTAATCATAACATTTTAAATTGGCACACACAGAAAGCATTTTTTTTGACAATAATTGTTATCATTTGTTTTTATGCTAAGGAGTAAGTGCTGGTTAAGTGACAAATTAAATATATTGTGTTTCCCGTATTTTTTAGGACTCGAGAGGGACAAGTTTGATAATAAAACTGTTTCATTTGAGGAACACATTAAGTCAGAACACAATATGTNTTTTTCTGGAGGTCTTTTGTACCATGTTGTTCTTAATCATAACATTTTAAATTGGCACACATAGAAAGCATTTTTTTTGAAAATAATTGTTATCATTTGTTTTTATGCTAAGGAGTAAGTGCTGGTTAAGTGAAAAATTAAATATATTGTGTTTCCCGTGTTTTTTAGGACTCGAGAGAGACAAGTTTGATAATAAAACTGTTTCATTTGAGGAACACATTAAGTCAGAACACAATATGTGGCATTATCTGTACTTCATCGTCCTGGTGAAAGTTAAGGACCCAACAGAATACACTGGACCGGAAAGTTACGTGGCTCAAATGATCATGGTGAGTGATTAGAGGGTTTTCATCTGTGACTCTATTGCATTTCATATGCTTTCACCTTCTTTACCTTACTCTCCTCCCAAAATATACAGGCTCTAGCAATCATTTTT
>NW_007733068.1:48460-56681 GCF_000696425.1 Galeopterus variegatus | reverse complement strand
AGGCAGTGGTGCACAGGCTGGTCTGGAGAGTGGAAAGATCAAGTCAGAGATGGCATTTGGCAATGGATGGGATTGGGGTGGGGGACATGGGAGGAGCAAGGGAGGTTGAAGAGGACAAGGGGAGCCAAGGACGCCTGCCATTGGGAGCCTGGTGGTGGGTCAGTTTCTAGAAGTTTTTTGTTTGGAGGAGAAGCTGGTCAGAGAAGAAGCCTTGTTGATTTTGAAGTGAGACTTGGTGCCAGGAGTCATGGATTAGGAGAATGGTGTAGTGGAAACACCATCAGCCCTAGAGACAGAGAGGTCAAACCTGGGCTCTGTTACATATTTGGTGGGTGGTCTTAGATATTATGGGTGAGTCTTGGAACCCACCTAAGCCTCTGCTTCTTTTCCCAAAATGGAGAAACCGCTGTATCGCTCACAGGAGTGTTGTAAGCTCAGTGAGATATGTACATGTCCGGACTCAGTAAATGATGGTTTTCAATGTGACTGACCACACAGAACGACCATTGGAGCCATTGGGTTAGAGAATGGTGGGAGAAAGTGTAGAGAGAGAAGAGAAAGCCCGAGACGGAACCTGGGGAACCCCCATTTAACAAAAAAAAGAAAGACAAGTAGGAAAGGTAGAAACGAAGACGATAAGGCCAAAGCAGGCCCAGAGAGCAGTGTGTGTCCAAAGCCAAGAGACGAGCGTTTCCATGTCAGAGTTCCATCCACAGCATCGGTTGCTGCAAAGAGGCCCTGAGAAGAGACAGGCCAAAGCCTCTGGAGTTTATAATGTGGANAAAAAAAAAAATCATCCTGCAGAAATTGTATTTGCTATTGGAGAAAGAGGCCTTAGAAAACATGATCTTCCTTGCTGCTTGGTCCTAAGGAAAACATTTATAAGCACGAATCCCCAGGTGTCAGGAGAGCTGGTGATAGTGGCTCTATATCCTTCCCTCTGGGAGCTTGTCATCTTCTTATGAAAATACAGACTACAACATAGAGAGCAACTAAAGAACATTTTTCAGAGGGTAACGTATTAACAAGTACAAGTTAGTATAGTAATAGACTTTCCCTGTCACTACTTATGTGTCACAGGAGAGTTACAGGTAAATTGAATTTTTAGAGCTCGGCAGTTTTCATGCTTTTTTATTATTGACTTGCATCCTACTATAAGTTGTTTTCTCTATGTTCTTTACTTGACAGACCTAATATTGTTTCTCTTTCTCCATTTTTGTTTTTCTGCTCTCTCCTCCCTTCTAAATCAGGGGAAAAAAAGGTAACCATTTTAAGGATATGCACTCGTAACCATTATTTGCACATTCTTCATCTCTTTGTGAGAAACATTTTGTTTCTCCTTGCTGGGGGGTAAAATGCATTACATTTAGAATGTGACCTCATGTTGCCATATTTTATCAAAGTTTGAGTAAATTTAACCAATACATGTTTACTGGGCTCCTATTATGTCCCTTGGACTCAAAGATTTGTGTGATACACTGAAGAGTCTGATACATTCTCCCTCTGCCAAGGAACTTAGAGCTTAGTAAGAGAAAAATCTGTGAAGGCTTGAAGATGCAGAATGACATCTGCCTGGGAGGGTAGAGGAGGACTGGTGTGGGTGTGTGCACACGTGAGTGATGCGGGCAATATACCAGACAGGGCAGGATAATGCTGGGTAAGAGTGGGTTCCTGTAAGAGGGAGCCTCCTGAACAAAGGCATAAAAATGGGAGCTCAGACATCAGACACTGGGTGCTTGTTAGCTGCCCAGATTCATTGGCACACTGTCCACTTATATGAAAGACCACAGAGGTATGACAGGAAAAGTGGATTGGCCTTTTGACTAATGAATGTAGGCATTTGGACTTAGTGTCATCTGCACTGGGAAGCCACTGAAGGTTATAACTCAGGACATAATGTGGCCTAGGACATAGGCAGTGGTGCACAGGCTGGTCTGGAGAGTGGAAAGATCAAGTCAGAGATGGCATTTGGCGATGGATGGGATTGGGGTGGGGGACATGGGAGGAGCAAGGGAGGTGGAAGAGAACAAGGGGAGCCAAGGACGCCTGCCATTGGGAGCCTGGTGGTGGGTCAGTTTTCAGAAGTTTCTTTGTTTGGAGGAGAAGCTGGTCAGAGAAGAAGCCTTGTTGATTTTGAAGTGAGACTTGGTGCCAGGAGTCATTGATTAGGAGAATGGTGTAGTGGAAACACCATCAGCCCTAGAGACAGAGAGGTCAAACCTGGGCTCTGTTACATATTTGGTGGGTGGTCTTAGATATTATGGGTGAGTCTTGGAACCTACCTAAGCCTCTGCTTCCTTTCCCAAAATGGAGAAACCGCTGTATCGCTCACAGAAGTGTTGTAAGCTCAGTGAGATATGTACATGTCCGGACTCAGTAAATGACGGTTTTCAATGTGACTGACCACACAGAACGACCATTGGAGCCATTGGGTTAGAGAATGGTGGGAGAATGTGTAGAGAGAGAAGAGAAAGCCCGAGACGGAACCTGGGGAACCCCCATTTAACAAAAAAAGAAAGACAAGTAGGAAAGGTAGAAACGAAGACGATAAGGCCAAAGCAGGCCAAGAGACGAGCGTTTCCATGTCAGAGTTCCATCCACAGCATTGGTTGCTGCAAAGAGGCCCTGAGAAGAGACAGGCCAAAGCCTCTGGAGTTTATAATGTGGAAATTGCCAGGTGACTTTTTACCTTAAGAGAAGACCACTGTGAAAATGTTGACCCATCTTTAGCCTTAACATTAAAAGCAGCATTTTACCAGGCTCTTGTACTTGAATTTTTGAGTCTCCAAGTACTTATCCGTGTTTCTGCTCATCCTCTTCTGTCAGAGCTCTCTCCAGAACCACGACAGGAGGGATGAGAGCTTTCAAGCTTTTTCCAACACGAAACGTCTTATTCTCCTCCAAGCAGTGCACACCAAGAGAACAGGCTCTGTTCCTGAATTCTAATGACCGAGAGAAGGAAGAAACAAAAGGTCGTTGGCATGAAAGATTGTTCATTTACTGAAATAACCTTTTTGGAAAACGAAACATCTGTAGCTGACAAACCCAATTCAGAAAACCTGTTACTCCAGGCTGTGTGGGGATTATAGCCTTGTAATCCTGATCCTCCTAGAGAGAGGTGCAATTTTAGAGCACATAGAAGTTGCAGCAGGCCTGCAGCTCCATTCAAAGACTATAGTTCTTTCCTTTCTGCTCTCCGGAGGTAACGACTCTTAACTGTTCGGCGGGAAATCTTCCCAGACATTTTCCTGCCACTCTTATTTTTGCTCTTTAAAAATAGGTTCATTTACCAAGTTGATTTAGGTGCTTGTTTATCAATAGGGCTTTGGAAGAAGTTTAAAATTCTTCATAATTGATGAAGCTTTTACCCTCAAGGATTATGCAGAAGAAAATGAGGTAGTTCCTGACATTTGTTCATGAAACAACTCATCTGAATTCTGATTCACAGTTTAAGTAAATCTGGTTTGTACCTTGGGACCCTTAGAAAATGTCTCCCACCTTTTGTTGATATGGATAAAACAAGAGTATAACAAGTTTGGGGGATATTTCTCCCTCTGTATATTTTTATACCTCTGGAGCTTCAACTTTATTACCATGTCAGTAAGGAATATTTATACTAATATCCATTAAAACCTACATTGTAAACAAAGTCATATATTGCGTCTGGGGGTTAGAATCATAGGAAACACATTTGTGCCTTTGCATTCACACAGGGATAGGGTAAAGAGCCCGAAATAATAGTTGAAGCTTAAAACTTCCTTATCCTTGCCTTCAGACTCTAAACCAAGCTGTTTAAATAGCTACTGTCTGAACGTATGAATTAACACAAAGCATCTCCTGTGATACTGTTAGGGGAGATGTGAGTAGATCAAGGTATTTTAAGAATGTATTGTCTTCTGGCAAGCAAGCCCTCATTTTTGATTTAAAAAAAAATTGATATTTTGAGCTGGTATTTATTGGGAACAGAAAATGAGAAGGGAAAAAGAGGGACCATACAGGAAAGTAAAAATAATGAAAGGGAATCCAGTAAGCTAAAGGAAGGGTATAAAAGGATAAGTCCTCCATCCAGTACTAGTAATGGCCTTTGGGCATCACTAAGCCCCTTGCTTCTTCCATTACCCAAAGGATGATGACTGAGGAGGAGCAAACAAAACAAAGATCATCAGAAAAAAATGTCCAGGGATTTTAGATGTTCTCTAAAATCATTTGGGGACATTTTCAGATTTTTAGTATTCATTTGCTGAGGTATGTTAGGGGCCTATGGGGGATATTTACTACTTAATTTGACAACAAGTGGGATCCAAACCAGAGGTGCATGTAAAAGCAGCTACCATGCATGCTCACAGAACTGCTGCCTCCCAGGTGTCCTGGTAGCACTGGACTGCTGCAGAAACCCTGGCTGGCCACTCTCCCCCAACCATGACCGTGGGTTTTGGGGGACCACTTTCTCCTTTTAACTTCTACTTATTTAACTCTTGACTACAAACTGCTTCTGATATCATGGCAATGCCAGCTAAGACAACTTAATTCATATTTTTTATTAACAAACTAATTTGCTATCTTAACATAAAAAATTATTGTAAGTTTCTTGAAGGCCATAACCAGGTATAGAATAACTCTTTGTTCTGCACAAAAAGCAATTCAGTGAACATCGAGGGTTTCCTCTACACTAGAAGCTGTGCCAAAGGTTTGATATGTAAGGATAGATAAGAAATCATTTCTTCCCCCAGGAAACTCAAAATATGTGTTAAATGAATAAATAAAGTAAAGGGTGAATGAATCAATGAATGATTTCTTCTTAGTTCCCTGGTAATTGCACATCATTTACAGAAAGGATACATCAAAATAGCTGTAAGAGATTGGCACATGAATTTCTCATTAGTCAAATGCTGTCTTTCCCCTCTTTTAAAATCAGAAGATAAAGGTGCAGCAGGAAAGGTCGTGTCATTGTCACCTGAACCAAGTGTAATGAATGCATTATTAAAAATCAGGTGCCTGATGTGGAAGACGAGGCACTTTAATCCCTCTTTGGTCTCTTTGGTAATGTTTCTTCAGCCCATCCCCTCTTTCCCACACACATCCTCAGGAGTATGCCTCCAGCGACTCTCCTAGCAGAGGGGCAGGTGTGTGCTTTGATGAGTTTTTCAGCATAACTCACCCTTAAGAATGAATTCTTCCTTGCAGTAATTTGTTACGACCTTAGAAAGAGAGGCATTCTTCTAATGAGATGGAAAGAAATCTAGCCGTCTAGTCACCCATTACTTAAGCTAGATAAGGAGGGAAAAGAACTAACAATTTTCCAGATGTTGTTTTCTGAGTGTGGAACTCAAAATCAATTCTTGTTTAGTTAAAGCACATTTTTGAGCACTAACTATTGGAGGGGAAGATGTTGGAGCTCATGAAAGACATTGCATCCTCCATGATTTATATGCACCCCTCTTGCCTTAGCGCCATTTGCCAACTTAATTTCTGCATTATTATTGTGTGTCATAATTATGAAATTATATGTTATGATTCTATTATTTCTAATTTACACTAATTGTGTAATTGGATCTAATTAAGCCAATTATGTAACTGCTCAGTTTTTTAACTATTTTAGAGACCTCAGAACTTAATAAGGCACTTTTTAAAATGTTTACATTTCAAGGCAAGCCGAGGGGGTCTTTGCAGCTCAGAATGTACAATTAAGAAGTGCATGCATTCAAGGAGACACCACCTTTACTTCCCACATTTTAAGTCTAGACATGTGTCTTCAATTTAAGAGGGATCCTTTTAAATTCCCAACTCTACATTTCATTGTCATGGTGGGATCTATCCTCTACATTATTCTTGTTTTCTATGTAAGATCCACGAATTGCCATATTGTTGCACATATGTTAACATCTCTCTGATCCTCTTTGTAGTCTGAAATAGAGACAGGAATGGTACGTACTTAACAGCATGGCTGTGTGAAGTCTTCATCTCAGAGACTCTATTCCAGAGCTGGGAATGAGGGTGAAAGGATTTGGATCAAATGGTTTTGACATGATTTCCAGGGACGGAAGTGGGATGGGGAATAAAGGCAAGGGCAGGTGGGTAGGGCGCTGACTCTGACATGTCCTAGGTTACTTCCTGAATTCATTGGAAACTGCATCTGCTGGTGCCCAGGTGATCAGTGATTGTCCAGAGTTCAAGAAGACAGAAGTGGCTTTTGTTAGCTTTTCTAATCAGTGTTTAATGAGAAGCTCAGTGTAATAAACCTGGGCAGTAGAATTTGAAGTTTGATTTCTCAGGACTTCCATTTACAAGACTGATGATTTTATTTATCACCTCTGCACCTCAATTTACCTATTGATAAAATATGTATGAACAGCCAGATAGAACTCAGAAAAGAAGCCAGCTGAACTGAGGGAGGACCCTGGAGGCCTTCTGCTATACCAGGCCTTAACCTTTCAGTTACTGAATTGTGGGTGGGGGCATGGCAGGGATCCCCGGGGAAGACCAGGGCCAATAAGGCTGTGGGGGACTAAGGGATGGGAGTAATTGGAGGGGCTTGGGAGAGTGGCTAATTGACAGTCAGGAAGTACTGCAGTATTTAAGCCATATCTCTGCATACCAGATATATATTGGTCCTGGATATAAATAACACTTTCCTTGCAGAGTTGCTGTGAGGACTCAATAAAATCGCACATGCTGACAACACAACCACCAATAAAACCAACATCAGATAAGTGCTGACTATGTGCAGGTGCTGTGCTAAGTGTTTGATGTGCACGATCTCTTTCAAAGCCTCATAAAAACCCTAGGAGGCAGATCCTGTTATTATTATCCCCATTCTACACATGAGGAAACCGAGGCTTAGAGAGGACTGGTAACTTACCCAAAGGGATGCTGTGTTTATAATGTGCCAGNTAGATAAGAAATCATTTCTTCCCCCAGGAAACTCAAAATATGTGTTAAATGAATAAATAAAATAAAGGGTGAATTAATCAATGAATGATTTCTTCTTAGCTCTCTGGTAATTGCACATCATTTACAGAAAGGATACATCAAAATAGCTGTAAGAGATTGGCACATGAATTTCTCATTAGTCAAATCCTGTCTTTCCCCTCTTTTAAAACAGAAGATAAAGGTGCAGCAGGAAAGGTTGTGTCATTGTCACCTGAACCAAGTGTAATGAATGCATTATTAAAAATCGGGTGCCTGATGTGGAAGACGAGGCACTTTAATCCCTCTGTGGTCTCTTTGGTAACGTTTCTTCAGCCCATCCCCTCTTTCCCACACACATCCTCAGGAGTATGCCTCCAGCGACTCTCCTAGCAGAGGGGCAGGTATGTGCTTTGATGAGTTTTTCAGCATAACTCACCCTTAAGAATGAATTCTTCCTTGCAGTAANAATTTACCTATTGATAAAATATGTATGAACAGCCAGATAGAACTCAGAAAAGAAGCCAGCTAAACTGAGGGAGGACCCTGGAGGCCTTCTGCTATACCAGGCCTTAACCTTTCAGTTACTGAATTGTGGGAGGGGGCATGGCAGGGATCCCGGGGGAAGACCAGGGCCAATAAGGCTGTGGGGGACTAAGGGATGGGAGTAATTGGAGGGGCTTGGGACAGTGGCTAATTGACAGTCAGGAAGTACTGCAGTATTTAAGCCATATCTCTGCATACCAGATATATATTGGTCCTGGATATAAATAACACTTTCCTTGCATAGTTGCTGTGAGGACTCAATAAAATCGCACATGCTGACAACACAACCACCAATGAAACCAACATCAGATAAGTGCTGACTATGTGCAGGTGCTGTGCTAATTGTTTGATGTGCACGATCTCTTTCAAAGCCTCATAAAAACCCTTGGAGGCAGATCCTGTTATTATTATCCCCATTCTACACATGAGGAGACCGAGGCTTAGAGAGGACTGGTAACTTACCCAAAGGGATGCTGTGTTTATAATGTGCCAGCACATGCAAGTGGTCCATAAATGTTATTAGTATTTGATTCTGTACAACATGTAAAGCTAGAAGCTGTGGTTCCTTTGAGAACAGGCAAGGCTGGCTGCACCCAGCCCTCCCAGCAGCTGCACATCATGCCTTACAGGAGAGAGACTACAAAAATTCAGTCCTTAGGGCAGGGGATAGACCTGGGAAGGAGACAGGAAGTCAGGTGACAACCCTAAAATGGCAGGAAGGTCTGTGAGGAATTCAAAGAGCTTGTTCAGAGCCAGATGGCAACTGCAT
>NW_007733068.1:42724-47609 GCF_000696425.1 Galeopterus variegatus | reverse complement strand
AATGGCAGGAAGGTCTGTGAGGAATTCAAAGAGCTTGTTCAGAGCCAGATGGCAACTGCATCCTTCCTACAAAGATTAGAAGTGTTACAATCACAGTTACTACAGTTGTAGCCAAGGGAGCAGCTGCACTGCCCTTGTAGAACCCCCTTCAGGGAAGGATGGCTATATGCACCAGCAACTATGACTCAGATCAGAACTCTGGTGAGAGACAGAACAGACACACAGACACTCAGCAGCCAGAGAAATCTTAAATTCCACTGTTGCACCCCTGCTTAAAAACCCTTCCATGGTAGTTCAAACAAAATCCAAACCCTTTATTAGCCTCTTATGGCCCCAGCCTACTTTGCCAACCTCATTTCATCCCACCTTCCTTAGCCAACTGTAATTCAGCTGCACTGGCCCTTTTCTTTTTCTCAAAAATGCCATGCTTTTTTCTGATCAGAGCTTTGCACGTGTGTGCCGTCTGCTCGGCCTGCAACTCTGTGTGGGCCTGTGCCTCCCCTGACACCCACTCTGGTTACTTTCTGCTCTGTCATCCTTTATTTCCATTAACATTTACATTAATCCAACCTCATGTTGTTTTTGTACTTACTGACGTGTTTACTGAAATTCTTCACCATTAGAACATACACTCCATTAGGGCATTTCTACATCTGTTTTGTTCCCTACCTGTATTCCCAGCACCTAAATGAATACCTGGCACATAGTAGGCACTCAGCCTAGATTTGATGGACAAAATAAGTAAGACAGAGAGCCACCAGAGCACAGAGAACAGGACAGTTATTTCTGGCTCATGGCACTAGGGACAGTTTCACAGAAAAGATTACAAGGAGAGTTGGGCCTTTAAAATGAGGATTTTGACAGAAGGAATGGAGGGGGATATATTCCAGGCAAAGTGTGGGTCTTAAAGAGAAAATATGAGAAAAATGAAGGAAACTAAGTGTATAATGTGTGCCAGCAGCTTTGCATGTTATGTAATTATGCCCATTTTATGTAAATTGAGGCTCAGAGAAATGTATTACTCATAAATGCACAGTAAATATGAGCACCTAAGTACTTGAACCAGGGTCCAAACATAGATCTTCCTGGGGCCTATGTTTATGATTTTACCTTTAGCTATGCTTTCTTTTAGTGAAGAATCAGGTAGAATTTGACTAAAGTCAAATATATGTAAATCAAGTATTAGAGAAAAGGTAGAGAAAAAACTCAAAAGTGAACATCAAAAGATATCCTTTGGAAAGAATTTCTTTCTGCTTCTCCAGTATTTTTTGGAACTAGAATCTTAGTCTCTAAGCTACGATAGTGGAGGTATGATTTAGAATGCTTTGAAAATGCAGACCCATAAATCATTTTCCATTTTTTAAAGCTATGTTTATTCAACAAACACAGGCTGGGTGCTCACTGTGTTCTTAGGGACTCAGTGTCGAGGCAGACACACCCTAACTCTCCCTGGGAAGCTTTGGTGAAAGAAAGGAGACAAAAAATACAAAGAAGGGGTGATGCTAACAGGATGCAGTAGTAGGGGCTGCTGCCGGGCAGAGGGCCTGGGAAAGCAGCTCCATGGGGGTTGTGCCTGGATGTCCGAGTTGAGTCAGGTAGTGATGGTGGGGTGGACAGTGGGAGCTGATGGGTGTGTCTGGAGAAGAAGCGAGGCCACCCAGGCAGGCAGCAGGTGAAGCGATGGCCAGGAGCCAGACCACAAAGGGCCTTACATGCACAGAAAGTTTTACTTTATCCCCAAAGCAGAGGGAAGCCCTGAAGAGATATTAAAGCCAAACCAAAGAGACAGGGTCAGATTTGCATTTTAGAAAGCATGCTCCATGGCAGTGTAAGAAATGGATTCAAGAGGGACATCTTAGAGACAGGAAAAAAAAAAAAAAAGCAGGTAGATTTATTACCCAGCAACAATAATAAGAACTGATACTAAGGAAATGCCAATGGAAATTGAGAAGAAATGATGGATACAAAAAAATTCAAGTAGAGGTTTTAATGAAGATAAGGGGAAGGTGGTTTCAGTCTCTGGCACCAAAAGGGTGGGGGGTGGGGGGTGAGTGGGAAGGGGCTAAGGGTTCCATAGGAGTAAGTTGAGAAGATCTGATCATCTCAGCTTGGCTTATTCTGTCCAAGTGCATAGGTCCAACAAGAAACTAAATACATGGGTCTGGAATTCAGGTGAGAAGTCTAAAAAGGACAATCCACTAGAGAATATTTTAGTTTCTTTTATGCACTGGGATATCCCAGAAGCATAGAACAGTCCCGGTATATAGCAGATACTCAATAAAGATTTGTTAAATGATCACAAAGGTCTGCAAGTCACTGGCATGTACTTGGTAGTTGAAATCACAGATTGGGATAATCTAAGGGAGACCACGTGGAGTGAGTAAATCAGAGAAATTATGCTCTTAGAAGGGCACAGACCTGTAACTGTTATTTAATAATAATAATGATAATAGTATCAATGTCAAGAGTCTGCCCCCCAGATTTTACTCCTCAAAAAGTAGAACCAGAGAGGAGAAAAACAATTTTCACAGGAGAGCTCTGAAAGAGGATTATAACTTTTAGTTAGCTGGTGAACCTAGAAGGATTTGGTCAGTTTATAGATATCTTGTTACCCAACATCGATTAATAAGTTTTAGTATGGAATTATGCTTCAAACCCAAAAGTTTAGAGCAAAATGACTTGGATTTGTCCAATATATAGAAACTTTTTCAAAATAGTGACCCGTTCTCAGTCATTTATTTTAAACTTATAAAGGGATCTTCCCCTCTCTGATTCTCGTAATCTTAATAAAAAGATGTCTTTCTGCTGTGCTGAAGAAGATTCTTGTTTTCCAGTTCTAGTCATTACTGTAAGATCTTGTTCAATTCTCAGTTGGCTTTCTGGAATAATAATGCCCACATTGTTAGGACTGATACGTTTTGCTCAGAAACTCTGGCTTTCTTCCAGAGAGTAACGGATGCCATCAAAGTTGTGGGAATGAAAACTGTATACCGTAAAGCCACACAACTTTTGTCTAATGGGTTTTGATAGACTGGCATTGCGCACAACATATTATGAGTAATTAGTTAAGATGGCAATTAAGCTGAAATACTACTCTTGTGTTAGGTAAAGTTATCAGGCAAGAGAATTTTCATAGGATTTTGGACTAATTTTATCTAAGGGAATTTCTGAAAAATAATTGCTGAATTTTACAAAAGCGATTCAGCACTTGTGTTTCATAGATTAGTCATTTAATATCATGTTAGTGGAGTCTGCTACTTTTATGGGATTTAGAGATCAAGGTGTTTTGAAATCACAGCATCTGAGGTAAGCACCTCTCTGAGTCTGTTTCCACATCCATAAATGGAGATAATACTCCTCTTTGCTAGGATGCCTGTGTGGATTAAACAAAATCACATATATCCCCATGCCTAACATGGTGTCTGGCTCACGGTTATTGCTCGACAAATGTTTGATCATTCTGCTTCTACTTCAAATATTTGGCTAATTAAAATAATATGGCATAATTTAAAGACTACTTTGCAGATTCAAAACATTCTTAAGCCATTAGATGTTCATACATTTTACTGATTCCATGTAGTGTTCTTTTTATAGGTTAAGCAACGGTCAACTTTCATTTGTTCAATACATTCTTATCACCTATGATGTCCTAGGCACTGTGCTGGTCCCTGCAAAGAGCGGAGGAGGAGTTCAGGACAGGTATGGCCTGTCACAGATTTTACTGTTTAGAGCCAAAGGTCGATCCTAAACAAGTCTACAGTTTTTACATAGTTAAATAGTGAGTGTTACCACCGGGAAAAAGGTCAGGCGAAACGGACATCCTATATTGTTATGGGACCCAAACTCAAATCCATTTGGTCTTTGTTCCTTTGTTAAACCCAAAGTCAGAGGCTTACTTAAATATTTGAATTGCTAGAACCAAATATAGGGCCAGACCATGGAATCCATTTGAGTTTTACAAGTGGTTTTAAGAGAGATCTTACCACAAAGAAAGGAAAAACCTCCAGATGGTGTGAAACCATCTGGAGCATCCCGGAGAGGGCATGGGGACAGACACACTGTGAAAGGGAGTGACAGGAGCTAAAATGAGTCAGAACCAAATTATGTAAGAACAAATTTTATCTAGATCACATACATCTTCTCCTTGGGGGTCAGGGGGTAGGTTTTGCCTTCTCCTGGGCATACGATGGGAGCGACAGAGAGGTTTATTTCATTTTCCAAAGAACACAGTTTAGGCCACTTCAAGTGAAGAACTTGCCGCATTTTTCAGTCATGTCATTGCCTTTTCCATTTTTTCCAGCATTTGAAAAACTTCCAGTATAAAGCACGCATTTTTGCTTTAGAAATAATATTCTGGCTCTAAGTTTCTTTCTGCATTGGTGCTCTACTATAATTATTAACTCTGAAGAAAAGTTTCAAAGTGTTTATGTTATTCTGTGAGATTACTGATGAGCAATTCAAGCACGACAGACAAAAAATACCCATTCACCAGAATCTGAAATTCAAAAAGAGCTACCTTCAGAGGTGGTTTATTTGCAAAGGTACCTGTATGTTTTCAAAGAGATAATTACCCAGGGTTTTCTTTTAGCACTCTTGGTGCCAAGTTGTGATATAAAGGCCCTTGGTCCTGGTTCTACTAAGTAGACCTGTGGCTTTGAGAAGAGACTTGACTTCTGTGAAGTCCTCATTCATAACGAGAATCTCACTGGGAGCTCATGTGTGGATCGGCTCCCCCTGGCTGGAGTCTGGCTGTTAAATCCTGATGGTCTGTGGTCCACATGATTACAACTCTGTGCTGCACCCTTTTCAGCAGGACAAGCCTGATGAGGGTCAGACCATGAATTTTCCTCTAAGACCTTTGCTGACAACCTACTTGCTGACAAGA
>NW_007733068.1:21295-42103 GCF_000696425.1 Galeopterus variegatus | reverse complement strand
TGAGGGTCAGACCATGAATTTTCCTCTAAGACCTTTGCTGACAACCTACTTGCTGACAAGAGATTTAGGTGAAAGGAAAAGAAGTCTAAAGTTTTGAGTTTGGGTAACTTGAAGAATACATTTACTGACTGGGTGAGGAGCCAAACACTCTGAGAGAAAATTAAACTGTTATTCCGATGGGGTGTTAGGAAATTTCCATTGTCTCAGGCTGCACCTGTGCCTCGAGGCCTGGGAGAATTCCTGTTCCCCGAGCAGAGGCCTGGTACCATTTGGAAGCACTAAATCCGGTTTGTAAATGTCATTTTAGAAGACAAAGACATAGTGCCAACAAATATTTAATAAGATAACTTATTTTGTGGGGGGTGATCAAATTTATTCTTACCTGAGAGTATCACAATTGCCTCACTTTATTTTCTCACATGTAACTCACTTGTGCCCAAGAAACAAGAATGAAATAAGAGTCTGAACTGTTGAAAGGGAGTTAGTGGAAAGGTGCTGTATGTGAGTCAGAGGCACAATGTGACGTAGTGGTTTAGACATGGACTGGAGGACTTCAGGGGCCTTGGCAGGTTATGAACCTCCCTATGTCTCAGTTCTTAATATGTAAAATGGGTATAGAGTTTTATGGGGATTAAACATGTTACTATTTTTGCATTATCTGACAGGTAGTAAATGTTAAATTAAAAAATATATATATATAAATATATACATATGAGTGTTTGAAGGCTGGAATAGCATTTCCAGGCTCAAGAAATTGTTTATTCAACAACTTTTATTTAGTGCCTACCATGCCTATAGCAATGGATTAATTACTGTAGCAAATAAAGGATGGAGACATTCCCTGCCTTCCGAACTCTAGGGCCTGATGGGAGAGAATATGGTCATGAAGATTAGATGATAACACTAGGCAGCAACATCTGATGAGCTACAGATGAAGAGCTGTCCTTCAGATTGGGAAGAGGACCTCATGTGTAAAGGAAATGAGCAGGTCTGAGTCATCGATACTCAGAGAGTAGGTATACCCCCCCCCAACCTGGATTAGGATTAGGTTGGGGCTAAACGGTAGCAGGAACTAATAGCTCAGGGTAAGGAGTTTCTGCTTCATCCTGTAAACAAAGGAGAGGCATTGATGGGTTTTAAGTAAAAGAATTATATGATTTTTTTCAATGGGATTTTTAGGCAGTGTCATAGAGTCTGCAGTAGGATTTAGTGAAGGGGCAAGAGGCTTGAGGAAGGAAAACCAGTGACCATCACCCTGATGGAAAATGTGGTGGAAGGAACCAGGAACAGAAAGGAAGGGATGGGCATGGTGGAAAGAAGATTTGACCGAGAGCGAGGACAGACTGTCACCCTAGTTCCACCACCAGAACCCAGGTGGGCTGGATGTCTGCATGCCCACCCCACACCAGCCTCTTTCACTATGCCCAGCCTCCCTGGTCTTCTTTGTGAGGTTTTCCATTCTGCCAATTAGAGCTCCTGCTGTTTGCTTCACCTGGAATGCTTATTTTCAGAAATTAAAATCCTCCTTTCCTGGCCCACCCATCCAAAGAAGACCCCAGCCCTCTTTAAGAGCACCTTGTCATATTTTACCCAAAGCACTTACCACTATCTGAATTTATCTGCCTGTGAATTTAAATTTTTCTTTTCTTTTTTTTTTTACTGCTTTCATTTCCCTGGGAACTGGACTCTTGACTGTCCTAGTCATTGTTTCCCTAGTACCTAGAACCATTTCTGGAACAAAAAGGGTCTACACAAATGTGTATTGAATAAATGGATAAAATAATTGATCTCTGAGGTCCTTTCAGCACCTTCCAGCACCTTATTTGACTCCTTGATTCTAGGTGAAAGATAAATTAAGAAAACTGTTTGTTGGCATTGGATCTAGGAGAAAGGAAAATAAGACTAAAGTTTTGAGTTTGGGTGACTTGAAGAATACTTTCACCTACTGAAATATTGATAGTTTTCCCGTCCCCGCAAACATTCAGAGAAACAGTGGCTTTGGTTTCCAGCTCATTCCATGTGTGCTGGCAATGGGCCATCCAGACGGCAGTGATTCCCTGGTCCCAGGAGA
Organism: Galeopterus variegatus; assembly: GCF_000696425.1. Classification (NCBI taxonomy): domain Eukaryota; kingdom Metazoa; phylum Chordata; class Mammalia; order Dermoptera; family Cynocephalidae; genus Galeopterus; species Galeopterus variegatus. The sequence continues at coordinate 40,032 of NW_007733068.1, read as the reverse complement.
CAACAAAACTGGGGTTCAGGAGAGAAGACTGATGAATTGAAGATGGGGGTTTTGGAAATCATACATAAGACTCATATTTGCCAGTTGGTAATAACAAAGATGGATTTATTTGAAATTGTTAATGGAGCTATTTATATTTGAATGAAATTCCACATGGGGGAAAATAACCCAAAAGAAATGTTAAGAGATTTTAGTATGGTAAATCAATTTTAACATGTGATATTTATGTAGATTTTCTCACTGTTCAGGACAGAGAGGTGGTGGGACTAAAACACTCCCTTCCCATTAGGACCTTGCTATGGATAAAGATTTCTCCAGAAGTCCATTCTGTCTTGTACAGAGACAGTGGCCTGGGATGCTATTTTGATACTAACTGGTGTACTGCAGTACAGTTCTGGTGTTAACCACCCAGAGTTAGTGCAGACCCCATGAGTTAGAGGGCATGATTCCCAACAAGATCCCCTTACTTCATATGCCAAATGCACTTTGAGTGTCCCCAGGCCACCCACACTTTGAACCAACTGGCTTCAAATTAAGGGGTTTCCATGACCCTTTCAGGTTTGATAACTCACTAGAATGACTCAGAACTCAGAGGAGCACTACATTTACAGTGTAGTTTTGTTATAAAGGATACAGATCAGGAACAGCCAAAGGAAGAGGGACAAGGTCTGGGCGGATTTTGACCACAGGGTTCTGTGCCTTCCCTCTGTGGAATCAGGGCACATCACCCTCCTGGCGTGGTGTGTATTTATCAACCGGGAAGCTCCACTGATCTTCAAAGTACAGAGTTTTTATTGGGGTTTCATTACATAGGCCTGATTGACCTAATCATTTGCCATGTAATCAAACTAATCTCCAGCCCCCTTACCCTCCCTGGAGCCAGGCTGACTCAAAGCCCAAAAACTCTAATCACAGATTTAATCTTTCTGGTGACCAGTGCCCGTTCTAAGTCATCTCATCTGTCAGCCTAAACTCAGATGGATTCCAAGGGACTCATGAATAACAGAGACACTCCTGTCATTGGGGAAATTCCAAGGGTTTTAGAATCTCCCTCCCAAGAATGAAATTCTTTATTATGCATCAGATGTATTCCCCTTTTTCTGCACATGCATTTGTTGCTTCTTTATTTAAGTGCTAGTTGGAAGGGAGTTTTAAACTGTGACTGCAAGTTAGCACTCCCATTCCTCTGTCTCGCTTACGCACAATATATACTCCATCAAAATATCTCATCTTCACTATCCAACAGAATAGATGTGAATCCACTAGTTCCTAAAGGTTTTACCACTCTAGTCCAGATAACCTTCAACTCTCCCCTAGACTGCTGCAGGTGCCACTGAACTGGTCTTTTTGCTGACATGCTTGACCCTCTACTGGTTATTCTTCAGGGAAAAAAAATTTTTTTTAATGTAAATCAGGATATATCACTCCCCTGTCCAAGCCCTTCATTGGCACCCTACTGTACATAGAAAAAATCCACACTTCTTGTCCAGGCCTAGAAACTGTGGCCCCTGCTGTCCTCTGACTCCCCATCCCCCATTCATAGGCTCCAGCCTCACTGACCTCTCTGTTCCTATGGCCCACAGCCTCGTTTCTACCTCAGGGCCTTTGCACTTGTTCTTCTGTCAGCCTGCACCACTCTACATGTTCTTTCACATCCTGCACACCTCTGCTTAAGTGGCATCACCTCAGAGAGGCTTTCTTTGGTCACCTTTTCAAAAGGTGTCCCATTCTTTATCCTCTTACCCCGCTTTTTCATTTCCCCCAAATACTTATCATAATCTGATATTATATATATATATATAGCATATCTCCCTTATTTGAATATAATCTGCATTAGAGCAACAACTTCGTTTTGTTTATTTTTACATCACCAGGACTTAGAGCACTGGCTGGAACATATTTGCTGAATGAATGAACAAATGAATGAACAAGAAATAAGTAATGATCTATCTTTAGTGGCTTAGTTTAGTTTCCTAACAATGCAAATGATAGCTAGAGCAAAAATGTATAGTAGTCAAAAGCTTGGGTATTAGACTGTCTGTGTTCACCTCCTAGCTTGGCTACTTACTAGCTATGTGACCTTGAGAAATTTGCTTAACCTCTCTGTGCCCCATTGTCCTTGGTCTATTAAAAAAAAAAGAAAAAGGAGAAAAGAAATTGAAAAAAAGAAAATATAATAATATTATCTACCTTAACACTTAAAACTATGTTCAAAGACCTTTAGTAATAAAGAATGTAATGCTTCAATCTACACACATTCAAGTGGAACCTCTGATCAGAGGATCTAACAGATCTAAGACTGACCTCTTGGACATAGAAGACTAGATAAGGAATTAATAGAGATAAGAGACCGTGGCCAAGTTACTTAATCTCCTCTTGCTTCCTTTTATGAAAAATAAGGGTGTTGAATTAAATTTATCAAAAGATGCTTTGACATTCTGTGGTTTTTATAATAATAATCATGAGTCTGGACAGAAGTTGATAGGGCAATCATATACCAACCTGGAAAAAGAGAAGTAGGGGTTTCTTATTGCAAGGTTCTGCTCATTCAAATGGTCACCAAATAGTCCTACAATGCCAAGTAAATTTACTTTGCAGGAAAAACCAGTCCATTATGATTAGGTTGCCAGCTCTGGTCTGCACAACGAAATGGTAAAGAAAATGGAGTTGAAGCTAGAGTCAGATTTAGGTCAACAACCCCTGTCAGCCATCTCTTTCCTCTCTGACTCTTTCTCAAATAAAGTATTACCTAAAAATGAATACTAACTCATTTATCTCATTAATGGAAGGCAGGGCACTGTCTGAGGAGAAGGAGGTATAAACAGTGACAGAAATGTGAGCTCACACACATGAAGTTTCTCCATCTGGCAGCATGCAAATTATTTAATGTTCAAATCACGGTAACACAGTTAAGTCTTCCCAGAAAAAATAATTTGTTACTCCTACTCGTTCTTATTTTTTCCAACTGGGTGTCTTGGGTTGGTTCTATTGCCAGATTTCTTCTCTTCATGTAACTTCATTGCTCCTTTTATTTTTCCTATCTGCATTATGAGTTTTTGTTCAATTTTTACATTTGATTGCAAACCTGCTTTGTGAAATCTTATCCTTTCCTATCTCCATCTTTGCATCTCTCTCATCAGTAGTTTGTTGGATGTGAATATGACAGAAGCTGAGATGATGTCATCTATTATAAAGGAGAAGGTATAGAGTATATGGAATGCCAGAGAGCTATAGAGAAATCGACCAGTTTGGCGAATTGCATCTATGGGACAAAGTGTGAAATAGTTTGTTTCATGAAGTTTTTATTGAGCGAGTTGCTTGAGAAGATGGTTAAATTGTATACGGAAAAGTAAAGAACTATTTTGTTCTATTTAAATGACATCGATGTATTTTTTTGTATCATGAAATCTTTCAGTATTTCCAACAACAATCTTTGATACAGTATTTTACACAATTGCAGCAAAGGGCCTTCAGAGATGAAAGTGTATATCTAAGGTTCTAAATTGGGTATATCCAATCTATATGTAATAGAAGCCACTACAGCCATTGTACAGAATTCAATAGATCAAGAATTGTATTATAGCTTGAGCATTTGGGAGAAGTTGAGGTTCTGAATAATCCTCAAAGCCCACAGTTAACTGAAAGTTAAAGCCCACAATCATTGTTTTCTGTCAATCCCAGTTCAGATGGCATCTGGGTGATTTTATGTAGGATCAAGTAATCATCTGATGTTCTCTTCTATTCACTTGCAAAAGAAGTCATAATGTTGATTTTATAGAGCCAGAAAATTTATTATTCCAAAATTAACAGAAAGGGAAAAATGGCTTTTCTTTCCCTTAAGGTTATTGGAACTGCTGATACAGGCAACTTTGTTAGAAGTGACTGCTCAACAGGTTGCTTTTATTGTTGTTTCTCAAAAGGGAACATTCAAGCAAAGTGCACCCTCCCAGATTAAGTGGGATTTTTCCTCCTGCGATGGATGTAAACCAGGTTTTGCAACTGGAGGAGGAATATTCTCTTAAGTGCTTAAATTCTCTTTCGTTTTCCTATCCTGAAAGAAATCATAGGACAACAGTGGAGAAGAACATGGTAGATTGTATTTGAGTTATAACAACAAAAGAATGTATTTTACTTTGAACGGAGAGCAGAGAGAGTACTATAGTTGGGTGGTTCCCTGTAAAGACACCTCTGCGAATGAAAAATATCAGCATAATCTGAAGCCACTTTCTGTAAAATAGATAACTAATAATCATCAACATATCAAACTAAAATTAGCAAAAATAATTGTTGTCAAAGGCTTTGTTAAAGAATAGTTGCACGGGGTGTGAAATTGTAGTTAAAACTCACATAGCCCTTCATTACTTATTTATAATTCAGTTGGATTTTCTTATTTCTCCCTCCTGTTGTTGTAATTAGCCATTAAGCTAGCAGAAACTACATTTTCTACATCACATGAGCAATGTCTTTAAAGACTGCAAAGAGAACAAGGAAAGTGGGCTACACTGTTTCATGAAGACACCAACAATATAGGAAAATAATATTTGTTGCATAATCAGTGCAAACCTGTCAGCAAGCAGAAGAGAATGTTTAACTGGTAATTACTTGGAAATAGATTTCTGCTCTGTTGTCTTTTTGAAGAAATCCTATGTATTATTTTTATTTTCTAGTTTAAAATAATTTCTAGTTTTCATGGTAAATTTGACAGTGTGCAAGAATAATGCTTACTACTTTAAAAATATTCAAACAAGAAATGGTTTTCCTGCAGGCACCAGCTGTGGGACCAGTGATTGTGAAAGGTTCTCCCCTTGCTTACTCACTGGCTTCCAGGCCTGAACACCTCACCTGAGCTTATCATTTGACATCATCTTAATCAGACAGAATTTTTAACAAGCATTCTTTTTTTTGGTCTTTTTTGTGACCAGTAAGGGGATCGCAACTCTTGGCTTGGTGTTGTCCGCACCGTGCTCAGCCAGTGAGCACACTGGCCATCCCCATATAGGATCCGAACCCGCAGCGGAAGCACCACTGCGCTCCCAGTGCCGCACTCTCCCGAGTGTGCCACAGGGTTGGCCCCTTTAACAAGCATTCTATTTAAACTCTTTAAATGATAGATTTGTCTTTTTATTAAAAGATTTTCTTCCTTTAAATAGTTTGCATATATTTTCCTCAGTTTATTTTCCATAGAAAACTTCTTTTCTGCTGCTTAACTTCTAGAATAATTGCACAAATGAGCAAATTTATTTTAAGATTTAAAAGTGTAAATTCCCACAAATAATGGTAAACAGGCATGAACAATTTAATGTTTCCGGATGTCATGTGCACTTAATGGAAATTCTGATCCATTACTCCTGAACCCCTATGTCATGAGTCTGAGGATACAATATATCAAGGAAACACATTACAGTTTTAGGAAAAAAATGATTTGTGTAATTAAAGTCGCAGGAGCCAATTCTTGAATCCTTGAATGTTTGGAGGAATGTACAATGCCCTATTCTTATATTAAAAATATTGTTAGGTGCTCAGGCTTTAGGAATTACTAAGCTTCAAATTAAATTTTCATCTTTTGTAGTGGCATTGCCCATTTTTCTTTCCTCATATCCTCTCTGTTCAGGCATGAAAATTGTCTGATTTGCTTTGAGTTTCCAGTTTAAACTTGCTAGTAAACTCTAAAATAAATCTGTGGCTTGCTTTGGAACTGTATAATCTATTAGATATTAATAGATTCTATGTCTATTAGTGTGGATATCTATATCTGTCTGTGACAGAGCCGGTGTGATACCAATGAGCTTCATTTCACAATTCATGTTCATGGCTATCATTCCCAAATCATACCAGTTAACTGCAGTCAGAATACTGCTTTGCTAAAAATAAAATGCAGCAATATTGGGTTACCACCTGGGGAGGCCATCCTGCAGATTACCAGATGGTCTCTCAGGGACAGTAACTCTCTTAGGTGACAAAGGCCCAGATTCAGTGCTAACCTTTGCAGGCTCAGATCTTAGGTGCCATCAGGGTACACAGAATGAATTGGGGTAATAACACACTACCCAAGGTTAAAAGACAGAGATGTGCATAAATCAGAATACCTATGCATTGATTGCTTTTCCTTAATTTAACAAGATAAATTATAATTTCCAAGCAGAATAGACACACATGATGTCTGGTCAGTGTATTTTTTCCTGAGAAGCCAGATTATAGTCAGAAGGTTACTTAATGAGCAGAGGTTGGGAGCAAAGGGAGTTAGCTGGCTGCATGATTGGAATGTTTATGGACCAGACTGAAATGAGCTGATGTGACCTCATCACCATGTGCAGGTACAGGCTGGAGTTTAGGCGAGAGCATAAATCCTGTGTGTGAGTCCTGATTTTACTACTTACTAGCTCTATGACCTTCGAAAACACTTCATAGTAGCTACCTTAGGGTTGCTGTAAAAGTTCATCCAGTTATTCATTCATTACCAACCATATATTAAGCACTTACTATGTGCCAGGCATTATTTTAGGCACATGTCCTAGAACAGCAGCAAACAAAATAGACAAAAATCTCTACCTTCATGATGATTTCATCCTAATATGCAGATGATCAATGAAATTAATAAATAATACAGTATGCTAAATGCCAATGGGTGCTACAGAGAAAAATAAACCAGGGAAGGAAAATAACCAGGGTGGTAGAATCACTTGTAAATAAAATGACATAATATGAATATGACAGCACCTGACCCATTATATTTTTTATTCTAACTTATTGTTATTACTACTACTCTCATTTTATCTTCCATGGGGAGCCTAACCAAATATCCCCAGGAGAGTGCTGGACATGCAAGCCAGTTCTGCCCCCGCACAGTGTGTTCCAGGCTCAAGCCCTCCTGATTGACAGAGTCACCTTTAGATGTGTTAAGTCCATTGATTAGCTAACAGCCTAACCAAATATCCCCAGGAGAGTGCTGGACATGCAAGCCAGTTCTGCCCCCGCACAGTTTGTTCCAGGCTCAAGCCCTCCTGATTGACAGAGTCACCTTTAGATGTGTTAAGTCCATTGATTAGCTAAAAGTTGGGTCAGTCTTTATTCTGGAAGATATTTTACCTTTAAGAAGTCATTACGTACATTTCATTTCCTTTATCATGAGATGAGGCTTCAACTTTAACTTCAAGCTTTTTGGAGGTATCTATATACCCAGAGCCATTCGTAAGACTCTTCTAAGATAAGATCATGAAAAAGATACTGATTCATGATGATCGCTAGAGAAAGAGTCTTGGGACCTGGAAATCACGAGCCTAGATTCTAGTTCAACTTTCTCATTCTCTGGGTGAAACTTGTTACTCTGTGACAGCCATATACCTTAGTTTTTCCTCCTGTGTCTTGGGGACAATTGGGGATGCTCTTCACAGGGCTGATGAAAGAATAAAATGAAATAATAAATATGAAAGAGCAGTTGAACTTTTTAAGTATTATGTGATTGAAAAGGTAGAGATTTTAATAATGATATGATGATTTCTCCTTCAAAGAGCTAACAGCATTTTTCCTTTTATATCTTTTCTGATCTTATGCCCAGAATCCCAAACAGGAGTTGAGATGATAAAGCATGGGCTTCTTAGGGCTGCAAAGAACCAGTCCAACCTCCTGACCCAGCTCAGGAATCCCTCCCCAAAGGAGGATCAGAGAACAAAAGATCAACCACCAGTAGGTTCCCTGTCTTTTGTCCCCCAGTTTCGCATTCTGTCAGCCACAATACAAAGAGGTGACAAAGGAGAGGAAAGGTGCTGACCAGGATAGAAGAGAAGTTACCTGCAAATGAGTGGGTAGCAAGATGATGGTTAGGCTTTAATGTTATCGCAAAAGACTCAGAAGTTTAGATTTGATAGGTTAGAAAGTGGTGATGTTTGAGCAGAAGAGCAGTAGGTGATGATGATGGTTAAGGAGTCCTGGCAGCACTGTGCTGGAGAAAAAGGGTCTGATATGAGAGTTACAAGAAAAATATGATTCTAAGTAATCAGTGATTAACTAAGTATAGGAAGTGGGGGAGAGATGATAGTACAAGTCTATCCACATTCTTTTATGTATGCATCCTCCCCAAATATTTGAGTGTTTTGCTGGGCTTCTGTGCTAGGCACTAAGATAAAAATCTGAGTGGTCCTTAGATGCATGTGACATCAGGGAAAGATGGGAAGATGTGTTTTCTAAAATGTTCTGTTGGTGTGTAGTCCCCAGAAGAGCTATGTAAATTGTTTAATTTTTAGTAATGAACACATCCTTGTGAGCTCTGGGATTGACCATAAGCTTAGCCTAGAAATAATTTGCCAATGGCCAGCTCTGAGGGAGAACTTGTCCAGCGACGTAGAGGAGCTGGGGCTGGTGGTACGCTGCTTTGTGGACTATCCAGGAATGTGAGGCCACATGTGACTACATCCTGATAAACAGAGCTTTAGCACTTTGACCCCAGCTGACGTCTGTGCACACAGTGCTCTCCAGCCCCTGGACCCCAAGCCACATGGGAGCTGGGCGTATCATAAATGCCTCATTTCCTTGATTTAGTCATCATAAATGTATTTATTACAATGGGATTCTATACAATAAGGTGGTGGTGTTGTGAATTAGAAAGTAACAAGAGACTTCTGTATTAAAAGTGGGATTTTGTGGGTAGAAAGTTCACACTGCTCATTGCTTCAGCTACTTTCATCCTATAAAATTTGACTCAGCAATAAAATGGTAGTCAGTATCAACAAGATTTTTTTCTAAATTTGCTGCCTAACCTGATATTGCACATCAAAATAATGTCAGCCTCACTTTATACAGTGGGCATGTTATTGAAATGTTACATACGAATGTATTTTGTGTTGAAAATTGAATCATATTTTCAACATATCTGGGGAAATTATTACTTAAAGAAATCCTGTTATTCTTTTTAGGAAAGAATCCTTTTGAAATTAATACTGAGTAATCTAAGTTTTTATTTGTTTTTGTATATCTTGATTTTATATATCACATTAGCCTAAAGGAACCTGTATCTTAGGTTAAAATAATTAGGTTATCTTTATTACTGAAATAGTTGGTAATTGTGCACAATCTATACCAATACAAGCTGTACCTATAATTGTATTGCCAAATCTTTTCCTACATTTTTCAGCAAATTAAAAAAGAGTTATGAGGCAAGAGTTATGAGGGGTGGGGTGGAGATGAAAAAAGATTACTCTGAGGGATAGAAATAAGGGGTAATTATACTAAATTTTATCTGAATCATCATCAACTATGACCAGGGATTAAATTGTAGCCAGATTCCTTAAATAATGCTATACATATGATTCCAATAAATAACATAATTCCATCCCAACTTCCAGCACAATTAATTGTAAGGCTATTGGTAACATTGTTTTAAATTCTAAATGAGTACCCCAACTGCAAAAAAAATTATTAAACTTTGGGGTGACAATTATAATGTCTTTTAAAAATATTTGTAATGGTCATGCAAAGATGTAGTCAAACTACATTAAAATCTCAGTAGTAGAAAGAAAAAAAAAAGCTATATTCATATCTGCCCAGTGGAATTTATAGGATGTAACAGAATATCTATTGAAGGGCTAAGCAAAGGATAAATTTGAGATCAACAGGACCTTGGAAGACTTGGCTAATAACACTGGCAAGACCATCAATTTTCCATTCCTGGTGATAAATTTTAAATCCAAATAAATCCTGTTTGTTAGGGCACTAAAAAGCCTTGTCAGCTGTGAAGTTAAGTCGGCAAGCATGCGCTGGCAGGGTATTGAAGCCACAAACTGGGCCAAAGTGCAGACATCTCCTATAATCTTAAGTCAAGCGCAAAGTTATGGCAAAGCCAAAAATGCCTCTAAGGGCAAGGCTTCCTTAGCACTATTCATAGCATGACCATGGGCTTTGGGACCAGGCTGAGCTAAAGGTCAGCATCACTTCTCCAAAACAAGGAGCCTTGGAAAAAGGAAACAGCAAGGCCCACGTGGAAGAGGAAAGAGATGGACTGGATGTGTGGAAGTGTTCTCTGACCCCCCTTGTGTAGGATAAATAATGAAGGAGGAAGTAAAAGAGAATTAATAGTGCGTTTAATAAAATACGGAATGGCTACAGATACCTGGGAAGAAAGCTGCAGAGCCTTCTTTCAAAGTAACTGTCCCGTTACACAAATGGGTCAGCTCTGACTGTGTGGGCACCACCCCTCAGGATGCCTGAGCACAGACTGCCCTTGCAAAACAGCCAGCACAAAAATAGGATCCGTCCATCCTGGGGTGGCCTCCTTCTCTCTGTGTTGGTGATTTTCAAACAGTAGATTTTGAAAGCCATGGCAACTTGGGGAATTTACATTTTTAAAAGTGGGCACAGAGTGGCAAAAGCTGTACTTGGGGGCAGGGAGCAAATGACTTGGTTCCTCCCACACACAGGTAGCAGGCAGTGGAAAACCCTCAGAAGCCCTAGACTGCAATTGACACAGGAAAATGTGAAAACTTATGTCAGGGTGAATCCTCGTTCTTGTTCCTGAACATGTGTAACTTCAGGGACGTCATAGTCCCATGAGTCCAGTGACAGATCATTCCTCCCACCTCCTTTTGCTTTGCCCCAACCATATGTTCCCACATGATACACCTACACTGCCCTGCAGTAACCTTTCCATTCTCCTCCCACCCAAGGCGTGTGATAAGTGTTAGTTTTCTTTGCCCTCAGGCAAAGGCATTGCTCTAGGTCCTCTACATCATTTTATTAAATCCTGACAAAAATCCCAAAAGACAGGCATTATTATCCCCATATTCAGAGGAAGAAACTTAAATAATCTTCTCTGATCACACACTTAATGAGAGGTAAGCTGGGACTCAGGCTGAGCTCGGGCCACCTCCAAAACCCCTGCCTTTTAAATCACAAGCCGCATTATCGGTTCTCTGCATGTCAGAGCATCCTCTCATTTAGGGGCTGTCAGGGGAGGAGGGTTCACCTTGGTTAGTGTTGACATGGTATGTAGACCTTCCCAGCATGGGACAATCCACTTTACTTTTTACCTGAATGTTCCTCACCTCTGGACCCTTGAAAAAATGACAGTAGCAAAGCCCTTTGCTCCCGTTTGACCTTTGTTTTTATTATTCGGTTAGCATTTACTGAAACCTACTATGTGCCAGACACTGTTCTAGGCTCTAGGAACAAGAGAAACAAAGCCCTGCCCTCCTAAAACTTACATTCTACTATTAGAGACAAATATCTGTACAATGTAGGTCGTGTCAGGTAATGATGAGGAAAAACAAAGCAAGCTAAAGGAGTCGAGAGGGATGAACGATGCTAGATAGGGTTTTCAGGGAGGGCCTCTCTGAGGAGGTGATGTTTGAGCAGAGACCTCGATGGGCAAGTGAGCAACCCATGGAAATAACTAGAGATCAGCAAGAGCCAACCCTGATAGGAACGGGTGAGGGAGATGACCAGCAGGACAGTTCATGTGGCCGGAGTTAGTGAGGGAGGCAGACAGTGGCCAAGGATGTGTGACGGGGACGTGGGCAAGTGAGCAACCCATGGAAATAACTAGAGATCAGCAAGAGCCAACCCTGATAGGAACAGGTGAGGGAGATGACCAGCAGGACAGTTCATGTGGCCGGAGTTAGGGAGGCAGACAGTGGCCAAGGATGTGGGACGGGGACAGACAGGGAGGGACAGGGACTGGGCCATGCAGGGCCCCTAGCTGAGGAGAAGAGTTAGATGCTATGCTAGAAAAATTTACTCTAAAAAATATATCAGTGCTTTTTCTTTTTGATTCTGTGAAGAGCCCAACATTACCATTTATTTGTAATACACAAAATTTACTCCTGACAAGGACATGCATAGAACATGAGAGGAAATAGTTTATTCCACAGGGCACTCAGAGGCTCATGGATTTCAAATTGTCCCTGATTCTTCAGGCAGAATGGGTAAAGGATGAGGAGAGAACTTATGTAAGATCACAATCCAACAGCATCCTTTTCCTGCAAGGGCTTAAGAAGAAATAGGAAGAACCACTTTATCCTGCCCTCCCCCTCTTTTTTGTTTCATCTGGATTGTTTCAAAAAGACTATCTTCAAGATCAGAAATTCTTTCATCTCGGGGACCGGCCTGGTGGCGCACTGCTACAGTGCGCCGCTTGGGAAGCGCGGCGGCGCTCCCGCCAAGGGTTCGGATCCCATATACAGACCGGTTCCCGCTCACTGGCTGAGCGAGGTGCGGGCGCGGCACTGAGGTTTGCGATCCCGTTGCCGGTCCCCGGTCTGGTACGGGCGCGACACTGAGGGTTGCGATCCGTTGCCGGACACGAAAAAAGACAAAAAGGAAAAAAAAAATGTCCACTATTTATAGATCTTAGATCAGCAATGATTAGCAAAAGTGAATGCACAGCTAGCCCTGAACTACCTGCCCTGTGGCTTCTTCACCATTGCTACCATGGGCACCTGCCCCTCTTGCCACCTGCAGCAGGCAATGGCCACATGATCATGACGGAGAGGGTGAACAGGGCTGGGGCTATTCTGACACCAGCTATTCAATTTTAACCCCAACTGAGTGTACTGCAATTCAGTTCTGGCACTAGCCACCCAGAGCTGGTGCAGACCCCACAAGTTAGAGGGCATGACCCCCAACAAAACTTTCCTTACTCCAGATGTCAGCCACATTTGGGGGTACATGGGCTTCCTGTACTTCTGACAGGCTGACCATAAATTTTGGGGTTCCCATCACCCCATCAGCTTCTATAATTTGTTATAACAGCTCACAGAACCCAGAAAAACACTGTACTTATTAATACAGTTTTATTATGAAGGATACACATCACAAGGATCAGCAAAAGAGACACATAGGGTAAGGTCTGTCTGGGAGGGAACACAGAACTTCCATAGCCTCTCCCCGTGGAAACAAGGCATGTCACCCTCCCTGCACATCAGCGTGCTCACCAGCTGGGAAGTTCCACTGAGCCCCAGTGTCCAGAGTATTTATTAGGATTTCATTACACAGTTCTGATTGATGGAATCATTGGCCACGTGATTGAATTCAGTTATCAACTTCCCTCCCCTCCCCAGATGTTGGGCTGGCTCAGAGTCCCAACCCCGTAATTATGTGGCTTGGTCTTTCTGATAACCAGGTCTTGCTCCCCACCCCCTAAGCTATCTAGAACCCACTATGAGCCACTTCATTAGCATAAACCCAGCTGTGATTTGGGGACTCATGAATAACAAAGATACTTGTACCACAAGGAAATTCCAAAGGCTTAGGGCCTCCTCTTGGGAAGTAGGAACAAAGACCAGTTAAATTATTTATTATAAAATAGTGACCCAGACAGGGAGGGTGATGGACCTGGGAGTGGTTGGGTCAGGAGGAGCATATGGAGGCACAAGCAAGTTGGAGGGGAAATGTGAGATTAGACATTGTCCCTGCGTTACCATGGGAACTATAAACATGTATGTTCATGGGTTTAGCTCTCAAGAAGTGCACCATCTAACTGAAAAGGATATGTAGATATAGATGTATAGATTTGTGAAATTAGGAAACAGTTTAAAAGTTGGCCAGTATTAGAAGGTGTCTCAGGGCAACATCTAAGTGCTGATCAGCACAGAGCACCTGTGTACAGCCGCCAATCATAGCGGCGTTACATTATTTCATCTGGCTCCATCATGTGTTGGAAATGAGTTTTACACGTAAATTGCTTCAGTATCTGTTTCCATTTTTTGAAAGTCTTCTATCAGATTAATATTCCATAAAAACACCTAATCAGTGAAATGTCTCAAAAATGGAAAAATGGGTAAAATGCATAAAACCTGAACAGCCTCAGTTTAAAGCATAGGGAATTTATTTGTAAAATTGCACAAAAATTGAAAATGCAGACCTTACTGCGTGATCAGTGATTGTTTCCACATTACATCTGCGTAAAACTGCTCTATGGCTCACGGCTGTAATTCCTGTTCACCAAAACCTAGTGCCTTTTGTGACTAGGCATCTTATAATCACAGTCAGCCAGGACTCATTATTTGAAAAGAGCCACCGTCCTTTGGAATTACAATATACCATGCTCTTCTTTCAGTCTCATCTGTGTCCTGGGAAGTCTGTAGCTCTGCTTCTCCATTATAAGTTTCTCCTGTTCATCGGACTTGAAATTACCTTGTTTCTTCTCACCACGTAGCAGCTGCTTTGTGGGGTCCCGTGTCATCACCCTCAGCTGCTGGGCTCACTGTCAGGACCACATGGTCTGTGAACCCATCTAGCCAGCTGCTGATTCAGTGGTGACCGTGGTGAAATTCTTTTCAAGCTGTGCACCATCCTGTAGCGGTCCAGGTCCCAGAGCCAGTGAGACAGTGGTCACGGCCACACTCTGCAAAGCTATGATCTAACTTAGAGTTCAGTCTCATTTTGACATCGCATCATGCTTGTCCCCATCCCAGAAAAACATATTGGTTTGGACTCAATTCAAATTTTGTTATTCAGCATCCCTCAAGCCACATGATGCCCTATTTGGAGAATCTAGTGAATTTTTAGGTTTTTGATCCTAATGAGAAAGTTTGGCCTGTGTGAAGGATTTCTTTGGTACAGCCTGGCACAATGTCTTGATCCCACTTTGAATTTGCTAGGCCTTTCTGTTATCCTAACCCCAAAGAGCCACTTAAGATCTGTCATGAGCATGCCCCAGCTCTTTGTCAGTGGACATTTGGAATAGCTCAGAGACAAGTAGAGAGGCCACGGATGAAAGACATAGGGAAAAAATGTGGGTTTTCTAGAAGAAGGTCATTGGAATCAAAGAGACATTTCAGAGGAGTGTTAGTATCTATCTATTTCATAAGAGTCAAGGAGAGAATGAGTAACAATGTAATGGGAGTGGCAGGTAGGGGCCACTCCCATGAGAAATATGTTAAACCCTCTTTTCATAGGCATTTTGCGAGTGACCAGAATGCTTATGACCTCCAAGTAGATCATACCTGAGAATCATCCTCTCACAATTTTACACACGTAAATGAGATTTTCTAAACTAGACAGGCCGCCCAACTACTGTTATGGAATTACTTCATTCTCTTACTAGTTGGTCCAGATCCCGTAAATGTAAATGATAATCTATTTGAGTGGAATCCAGAGGAACCACAGTTTTGACTGGAACAGTCCTGGTTGATGCCCTGTCTCTGCATAACTATTATTAGCACTCCTTTCATGCTCAAATATGTACCTATTTAGCCAATAAATTATATGATTACCCTATCAACAAGCAAGGTGAGTACAGTTAAAGAATTTCATTATGATTCATCCAATGAGTAGTGATATTAAGAACTCACTGGTTACAGGGCTGGCCAGTTAGCTCAGTTGGTTAGAATGCAGTGTTGTAACACCAAGGTCAATGGTTCAGATCCCCTTTCTGGCCAGCTGCCAAAAAAAGAGAGGAATCACTGGTTGGATCTGGATTTACCTAGAATGGTTGTTCTCAGACTTTAGCATACCTCACTATCACCTAGAGGTCTTATTAAAACACAAATTACCAGACCCCAATCCCAGAGTTACTGAATCAGAATTCTTTCGGTCTGGGGTAAGGCCTAAGAATTTGCTTTTCTAACCATTTCCCAGGTGACACTGATGTGGTAGGGATGGGTAAGACACACTAAAAAATATCAACCCTCTTCCACTTATCAGTCAGTATTTTGAAGACCAGGAAAAAGACTTAAGGATAGACCAAATGGTTAAAAGAACAACTAGGTAAAATGACTTAATGTCAGGGACTAATAAAAGAATATTAGCTAGTGAGCTGGCCGACTGCAAACACAATACAGTCAGCTTACAATGGGTTATGATAGCCATGATAACTGATAACCATGTGGTGGGCCCTTCCATGAGCTACTCTACGTAATTTTAAGGTTTGGTGACCATTCATTAAATAATTTGCTCTCAAGAGAAAAAAAGAACATTATCGGTTTTTATCCAGAGGAGGAATTTCAGTATCCTTTTAGCAGACTTACCTATTTCTTTGCATGAGACAAACCTGAAAATATTGTGGTAGCACTTCCTTGTGCCCCTAAAAAGATGAGACAAACCTAAATATATATGTGTGTGTGTGTGTGTGTGTGTGTGTGTGTGTGTGTGTGTGTGTGTGTGTGTGGCAATGAAGTTCAAAGGGTAACAGATGCATTTACTAAAACAGATTTTAATTCCATTTTTGTTGTTGCATTTGGCCCTGGTGTTAAAAGATTTCTGGGGATGTTTTTTCTCAGGTTCTTAGGTATGGTATTTTCTGTATAGACATTATCTGTGTATGCATGTGTATATATATATATACGTGTGTGTCTATATATAATCTAATTTTCTTTGAATTCTGCATATAAGTATATTATTCTTAATCCTCCTCCTAATAAATTATATACAGTGGAGACACATATAATGATCATATATGAGAAATTTCCATGAAATGCTGTCAAAGTATTAGATAGGACTTGCAGAAAACCATTTGATTTACATCTTAGGAAGAAATTTGTCAAGTTGTGGATTAACCGAAATAATTATTGAGCCAAATTATTATTGTTTGTGATTAAAGCACAAAATGGTTGTGTCATGTGAACCTTGGCATGGTTTGAAAATCCCAAATCCTCTCTTCAGGTTGCTTTTAGAAGGGGAGCAGATGAGATGACCAGACAGACTCCCATGAAAAGTGAGAGCAGGACGCCTCCGTGTGAGTCCGACCGAAAGACTCAGATCTGCTCGCTCCCTAAGCCACCCTGAGTCTGGTGCCATCACTGGCTATTCAGCATCTTCTAAATAGGATTGGAGAAGTCAATTGCCCTTTTTTTTGCTTTTGTTATTGACTTTTTTGGCCTTTAAAGAGCAAAATGATCTTGATGTAAATAGACCTCTCATTATCATAATTGAGGACTATGATATCCAAAATACCTATGTAAATATAAAATAACTGAAGGACTCAGCAAGGAACACTATTAAACCATGAATCCAGCAAACTCAAAATTCAGATGGTGACATCTTCAAAAGTCAAGAGACTTCGAGGTAAAGTGTATCTTTGGTATATTAAGAGACCTCCATTGTCCTGGTTCTGCTATGATCTGCTGATATGTGGCTTTACTTCAGTGATTTAATGTAAACTATCTTGATGACTTCCTCCATCTCTGTTAGTAAGGGGCATTGTCCAGTGGTATGCTAGTTCATATTTAACAACCAGTGCCCAGAAAGCCCTGATTGTAGCATCTGCCTATTTCCGTGGTATAAATACTCCCAAGTGGCTGATTTCAAGCTGCCGACATGGTGTCACTGAATGCAGGGTTGGGAAGAGAGGTACACAATCGACTCTTGCAAATGGAATGACCCAATTCTGTTCTCTGGGAGAATGGCTGTGGGGTTCTGGCTCAATAATCCATTTTAGGGGATGAATTATCCAGTCTGCCTATTCATATTAATCATGCTAATCGAGTAGTTTCAGCTCTGTGAATGCAATCTTATCCTCCAAGAAAAGGTGCTTTCTGTCAAGTACGGATTTTCAAACACTCATTTGCCAACCTCAAAATTCCTTTGGCTGACATTATTGTGGTAGCATGTTCTTGTGCTCTACTCCTGCCATTCTATGGTTTGAAAATCCCAAATCCTCTCTTCAGGTTGCTTTTAGAAGGGGAGCAGATGAGATGACCAGACAGACTCCCATGAAAAGTGAGAGCAGGACGCCTCCGTGTGAGTCCGACCGAAAGACTCAGATCTGCTCGCTCCCTAAGCCACCCTGAGTCTGGTGCCATCACTGGCTATTCAGCATCTTCTAAATAGGATTGGAGAAGTCAATTGCCCTTTTTTTTGCTTTTGTTATTGACTTTTTTGGCCTTTAAAGAGCAAAATGATCTTGATGTAAATAGACCTCTCATTATCATAATTGAGGACTATGATATCCAAAATACCTATGTAAATATAAAATAACTGAAGGACTCAGCAAGGAACACTATTAAACCATGAATCCAGCAAACTCAAAATTCAGATGGTGACATCTTCAAAAGTCAAGAGACTTCGAGGTAAAGTGTATCTTTGGTATATTAAGAGACCTCCATTGTCCTGGTTCTGCTATGATCTGCTGATATGTGGCTTTACTTCAGTGATTTAATGTAAACTATCTTGATGACTTCCTCCATCTCTGTTAGTAAGGGGCATTGTCCAGTGGTATGCTAGTTCATATTTAACAACCAGTGCCCAGAAAGCCCTGATTGTAGCATCTGCCTATTTCCGTGGTATAAATACTCCCACGTGGCTGATTTCAAGCTGCCGACATGGTGTCACTGAATGCAGGGTTGGGAAGAGAGGTACACAATTGACTCTTGCAAATGGAATGACCCAATTCTGTTCTCTGGGAGAATGGCTGTGGGGTTCTGGCTCAATAATCCATTTTAGGGGATGAATTATCCAGTCTGCCTATTCATATTAATCATGCTAATCGAGTAGTTTCAGCTCTGTGAATGCAATCTTATCCTCCAAGAAAAGGTGCTTTCTGTCAAGTACGGATTTTCAAACACTCATTTGCCAACCTCAAAATTCCTTTGGCTGACATTATTGTGGTAGCATGTTCTTGTGCTCTACTCCTGCTGTTGAAGCCATTATCAATGCCCATATGGACCCCTGCGGTGGTCTCCAAATGGGAGTCTCTGCCATGTTCATTTTCTATACAGCAGCCAAAGTGATCTGTTTCATTTTATTATGTGTGTATGGATGTGTGTAAGAGTGTGTTTATGTATTTTTGCTATAAACCAGAAGATACCATT
>NW_007733068.1:1460-20471 GCF_000696425.1 Galeopterus variegatus | reverse complement strand
TTGCGATCCGTTGCCGGTCACGAAAAAAGACAAAAAGGAAAAAAAAAAAAAAAAGAAAGGAGGGAGGGAGGAAGGTTTTTGCTTTGTATCAGTAAAGAACAAAAAGAAAGGAGAATATTACATACTAATAATATGTCCTATAGAAAAATTCAGCTTACCCTGCTTACCTGTATTAATTTGCACCAAAATGGAGGATACAAGAATAAATTTAAGCCTCAAAAGGGCTTATAAATTAAACAGTTCACAAATTTCTTGTCTGTGTAACTGATAGCCCCATAATCAATTAATAATATAATAATTATTAAATATAATTATTATATAAGAATTAATTAGCTATATGACTTGAATAAGTCTTTTAGCCACTCTAAAGTTTTATTGTGTTTATTCTGGAGAAAATTGGCTAGTGTTAAATTAGCACTGGGCCCTATTAATCCCTTGGCACTTGCACCAGTCAGTTATTTATTGTGAACAACAGCAGCTGACCCTAGATATCTTCAGGAGAAAAGGAATTTGTGGAAAGATGTACAGAATTAAGAGCAAAGTGTAAACCAGACTCAATATGGGCAGAATCCAAGAGAGACGAGCTAGCTTAAAGATCCCACTTGGGGACAGCCTGGGTAAGAGAAGAGCCTGCTGCCACTGCTGTCGTGTGCTGGAAAGTGGCCCTGGCACGATGGCATTACCACAACCAGAAGCTGCCACTGCAGCCATCGTGGACGGAAGGAATTCTGGACTGACCCTCCTTGGCATCACTTGTTCCACGTCGAATTCTCAGGCTGGGCCACTCTTAGGTCATGGGACTGAGCTCTAGCTGCCACAGGGAGGACAGACAGACAATCAGCCTTTCCAGCTTCTGTAGCAGGAGGCTGGTCCCAGCCTACCACCAAGACCCCATAGTGATGGTTTCCTTAAACACAGGAAGGAGCTTCAGATTCTGGGCAGCCAAATGTTGGTCAAATGCCCACCTAAGTATTCAATACTCTTCAAAATGCTTTGCCCCAATCTTACCATAAAGAAATCGCCGTTTTTTTTCTATCCTAGCGAGACTTGCAAATGCTCCTACTTCAAATTATTTGCAGAAGAAAACAAGTATCTATGTTCTTTTCATAGAGAGATAAAGAGATAATAACAGATTAAGATATAGAAGTTAATAAATAATAAGATAAGAAAGAGTTAAAGTCCCAAGGAGAAAAATATAGATTTGGTGAAGTTAATAACAGACAGGAAGAGAAAAACACAAACAGGAAGGGACATGAATAGAAATTGATTGGCTCACGGTTCTGAAAACTGGGAAGTCCGAGACTGAGGGGCCCACATCTGGTGAGAGCCTGCTTGCTGTGTTATAATGGGGTAGAAGGGCAAAGAGAAGGTAAGAGAGTGTAAAAGGGGCCCTAACTCCCCCTTTTATAAAGAACCCACTCCCTCGATTATGAACCCTTTGCTGCGATCACAGCATTAATCCATTTACTATGCCCACATGGCCTAAGCACTTCTTAAAGGTCCCACCTCTTAATATTGTGATAATGGCAATCAAATTTCAACATGAGTTTAAGAGGGGACAGACATTTAAACCAAAGCAAGTTCCACACTCACCTGCTTCAGTCTGGCTCCCTACAACCAGGGAGCCTGCAGGGTCAGACATAACATGGCAGTGGGCAGTCCTGTCCTCCTGCAAACTTTTTATGGGATCTGGTTGTGCCCCCTCCCACCATGGCTGTGTTGCACATAAAGCCAGGGGGCTGGAGAACCAGACAATCTCTCAGTCCCCTCCAGCTGTAACTTTTTGATTCTAAACCTGAGCTCTGGTGAGATCAATAGTCTTGTTAAGTCATTCTCATCCCCATACTCTCCTCCTTCATCAACACTTTCACTGGACCTGTTTTTCCCTTTGCCTTTGGGAGCAGAGACTGGATTAAATAGGCCTTGTCCCTTGGAGTCTCCCAGGCCAGCTCCTCCTTCCCATCAACACACTGAAGGTGGTGCCATAGAAAAGGGCCAAGTGCCACACCCTGCTCAAGGAAAGGGCTCCAGCCACTGTGCAGGTTGCCTCAGCTGTCCACAGATACTTTACAGTCACATAGTGTTCTATAATGTTCATACCACTTTCACATACATAACACAAACTTGATCTTTGAGCATTTAGATTTTAAAAATATTTCAAGGTATGGTGATGACAGTCTAAAGGGATTCATTGCTTTGCAAAATCTTTCAGTACAGCTTTTCTTTGGATAACTAACACATTTAAAATTTCTCAACCCACACCAGTTTGGTAATCCACCACATTTGCAGGAACCTACCAGTTGCAGAAGGAAGATACAGGGAGATACAGACACAGAATAAACAGGGAGGAAGGGAAGGAAGATAGAGTTAAAAGGGCTGGAAATGAATCCTGAGTCCTGTAACTTGTGACTTTTCTAATGGAGCAAAGTTTACCCTTCTTCCCTCTTTCTTTTTAGAATGAGTTGCCAGGGTTTTCATGTATTTGTCAATCTAGGAATAGTGTTTTACTTTCAACAAACACAGCTGGATCCTTCCTCTGTCACCTGCAGTCCTTCATGTTTATCAAACAAGAGTATGTTTCCCAGCGCATCCTTTCTTCCTCATGAACCCAGGTCCTGCCTCTGAGCCCCTGTGACAACCAGTCTTTTTGGTGCCCATCTCACAGCGAGGGGGGGTGATCACTAGGAGCTGGGCTGGGAATCCAGTGTGGTTGATATCCCTCAGTTTTTTCAGATAATGCCTACCTTGCCCTGAAGGCCACCATGTTGGTGTAAGGATGAGAAGCCCACCACGCCCCTACTGAAATTGAGCAGAGATTGGGATGGGGTACATGAATCACTCCCCCTTAAACAATTACTGTGATTTCAGAAGGAATTCTTGTTCCAGATTATTTTCCTAGGTCTGAAGTTCCAGGAAAAAAGGAGTGGGGTCTTCCCCTCAGGGGCCTTCCAGTAAGCAGGTACTCATTGCATTGCTAGTGTTCCTTTTTAGAGCCATTTCTGCTGACATGTTCAGACCAAAAGTGCAAAGAGAGGAATACAGTAAGTCATGCTGAGGCTTTGGGGAAAAGGTTATACTCTTCTGCCTAGGAGGCATTTCAAATGAATTTTAGAATGGAGAAATGCAGCATAAAAATAGGCTTCGAAGAGGCTGGTAACCAAGAAAAACCTTAGGAAATGGTCTCATGACAGTATATTCTAAGCATAGCCAGAAAGTCTGGAAGCAGAGGTGAAGGTACATCTTTGATGGCTTACTGGTGTTCCGTTACAGTACACGGTACATTCAATGTGTCGCCCCTCATTAGCAGTATTTTAGAGCATTCTGCAAAGTAGCAGCGAGCAGCAAGCATTGATGCATTTCCACTGGTACCTGCTCATGGATCTGTGATACGATGCCTGGGATTTGTGTTTCTGACATCAATAAGTAACCCTTTAGAATACACCAGGAGAAGTAATCAAGGGTGTTCAAGTTCTAGTAGTCTCTGTTTGGAGACTCACTGTTTTCTTTGGCAAACATTGACGTGTCCATTAGACTAGAGAGTAGTTCAATGCAGTGAAAGTAGAGCAAATTTTCAGTTGAACAGGGTAAGGGCTAAGGCCTGGCTTAGCCACTTCCACCACCCGTACGACCTTGGGCAAGTAACTAATCCTCTTCTTGCTTCAGTGTTGCCACCTGTAAAATGGGACAGCAACAGTCCCTACCTGATGGAATTGTTGTGGGTATTGTTAATTAAAGTGGCTGACACTTGATAGGCAGCCAACAAGTGGGGTCTGTTACAGTAAAGAACTACAGTGCTTGCTTTCTCTTCAGCGTACCTACAGTAAGCATTTAATGTGTACCCAGTAGAGCTAAAAAGACACAAGACAGTTTCTCCAGTGTTTGGCTCACAGCAATCAATCTCATTACTTCTTAATCTCAGTCTGATGCGGAGAAAAATGATTATGCTCTTTATATTTTCTTGAGCCTGTGGTCAATTAGGTATCAACAGAGATAGATTATGTAACAGCCATCCCACTATGTAATATGGAAGAATTTGTCCAAAATTGGAAATCAAGGTCAGGGAACTGTGCTGTTATCATGTTGTGAGACCTCAAGGAAACCAAAACTTTCTAGGTTTCAGGCTGGGCATTCGCAATGTGCTGGGCATAGAAACCACATATGGTTTCAAGGTTGCTTCTAGCCTAAATGCTGTGTTTCTGTTGGCTCACTTGGTAAGCTCAAGCTTCTCAGCAATTTGATATTTAAAGCTTTCCTTGCATTCATAGCTCACAGAATGACGAGCTAGAAGAGTCATAGACACTACCTAGGGTAACATTCTGGTTTTACAGATGAAGAACCTGGGATTCAGATTAAGGCTTTTTCCCCTTTACACAACATGGCTAGTTTTTGGCTAAGCTAAAACCAGCACTCAGGTATTCTAACACCTAGATCCGTGCTCCTTCCATTATACCACATTGTGTCTTTCCCATAAGTAGGGTACCATATTTAAGAACCAAACATGAAAACACAGCACACCTGATCTTTGACTGACACTGACAACCTAATCATTTTATTTAAAAACTACAAAATTAAATAAGTCAAATTAATCTGACTGTTGAAAAGACTATTTGAAAGATTTTTACAGTTCTATCTATTGATCTTCTAGTTATCCAGAAAAATACATTATTGGGGCCGGCCCGGTGGCGCAATGCTACAGTGCGCCGCTTGGGAGTGCGGCGGCGCTCCTGCTGAGGGTTTGGATCCCACGTACAGACCGGCCACTCACTGGCTGAGCGAGATGCGGGCGCAACGCCGAGGGTTGCAATCCCGTTGCCGGTCCCGGTCCAGTACGGGCGCAACACTGAGGGTTGCGATCCGTTGCCGGTCATGAAAAAAGACAAAAAGGGGAAAAAAAAGAAAAATACATTATTTTTAGAATTTAAGGATTCAAGAAGGATATGGTTGGTATGCTGTGTGTGCCCTAAAGGGACTTCTCAGAGACATGACTTGTCTACTTCTGAGCTTTGCATCATAGAAAGCTTAAGAAACACCGAATTTCCACTCACTAAGCTACTAGGTTCATACATTGTAGCCTCAAAGTCTAACAGTTAATCCACAACTTCCCTGTCTTTATACTACCCGGTGGTCAAATATTTTCATTCCTGGTGAAATAAGGAAATGATTTCACGTTGACTAACCAAAGTCAACATGGGAATCTAATAATCATCTTCTTGATCACAAGATGTACACAGCATACATGAGTAAACTGAAAAATAACAGATGAAATCAAACAGCTTTTCTAGATGCGAGCACATGACAAGCCAAGTTGTGTCCTGCTAACTAGTAACTGCTTTGTGTATCTGTCCCGTAGTTCTGGTGTACAATAAAGTCACCTTTCTCCTTACCTTGCTCAGATGAGCCTTCCATGGAAGCCATTAGAGCAGAGACGGGAACTCCTGGGTGTTTAATCGAGAGTTACTTTCAGTGGAATAGCATGTACAGCATTCTAAGAACACTACCATATTTGAGTTAATTTTGGTGAAAAGAATGTACTTTCTTCACAAATTTTGAAGAAAAATCAATTGTGGAACTGATTTTTTGAAGATTGCTTTATTTGAAAAAAAAAAAAAAGAGGATAAAAACAACCAATTTAAGTTGGTTATTTTTTTCACTGTAGTGAGAGATGTATAGCATTCAACTCTGGTCCCTTCAAAATTAAGAAAAGGACCCATAAAAAATTATTTAATATTGAAAACATTTTTAATTACACGTTTTCATTTCAGATTATGGTCAGTTGATTTACAAGGGAAGGGAGAAATGAAACAAGAAGAAAAGTAGAAAAGGCTGAGAAACAAAAGCAGAGGATGGGTACAAGCGAAAGCAAGGGGGATTAGAAAAACCAAGAGGGTTAGAAGAGAGGATGATTTGGGCCGGCCCGGTGGTACACTGGAGAGTGCGCCGCTTGTGAGCGTGGCGGCGCTCCCGCCGAGGGTTTGGATCCCATGTGGAGACCGGTTCCCGCTCACTGGCTGAGCGCGGTGTGGGCGCAACACCTGAGGGTTGCGATCCCGTTGCCGGTCCCCGGTGCGGGCGTGACACCGAGGGTTGCGATCCCGTTGCTGGTCCCCAGTGTGGGCGTGACACCGAGGGTTGCAATCCTGTTACCAGTCAGTAAAAAAGGAAAAAAAAAAAAAAGAAGAGAGGATGATTTATAGGGACTAAGAGAGAAGACAACAGGACTGTGTAGCTTTCTACCCAGCACTTACACACAGCTTGTCATTGTTTCTGTCATCCTTTGATGGAAATCCTACTGTCCACCTATGGGCTATAAATTCCATGGGCACAAGACTTGTGCTGGGTTTTGCTCTCTGTTGTTTTCCCTGTGCCTAGCACAGACACAGGAAACACAAGTAAGAATTATTAAGTGAACGGGCAGACAAAGAACAAATGAAGAAAGAGAGCATAGGGAAAGAGAGTCCCGTGGCCCAAATGGCTCCGGTCATGGTCCACTGAGAGTTACCATTGTTTCCTGAAAAGCAAGAGCCTTGGACTTGACTGACCCTGGCCGCTGGGGTGCCTGCAAAGCAATTCTTTGGAGGCAGTTTCACAAACTTTCACCTGTGCTCTCTTTGGCAGAGTAAGTCTGCTGAATATTAGAGCAACATTTTGCCTCTGTTTCTTTTGGAAACTTTCCGAAAGTTGATGTTTTCACCATTCCTCATGTTGGATATCACCGTGTCACCTGGTACCTTCTCCCCCAAGCCCCGTCACCTGATGCCCCCAAATTCTTCTGCTCCAGCACCATTCTGGAATATATATATATATAGACTAGCTCTCCTCTCCCAGAATGCTGCCCTCTTGATTCCCCCAAGGGGAGCCCTGTCTTAGTCCATTTTATGCTGCTCTAACAGAAAATACCTGAGACTGGGTAATTAATAATGAACAGAAATGTATTGGCTCATGGTCCTGGAAGCTGGACAATCCAAGATCAAGGTGCCAGCATCTTGCAAGGGCCTTCTTGCTGCATCATCATATGATCACATGGCAAAGGCAAGAAGGTGAGAAAGGGCAAGAGGGGGCTGAACTTGCCCTTTTACATGGCACCAATCCTACCCGTGGAGGTGAAGCCCTCATGGCCTAATCATGTCTTATAGTTACCACCTCTTAATACTCTTACAATGCCAATGAAATTTCAGCATGAGTTTTGGAGGGGACAAAATACAAACCATAGCAAGCCCCTCTTCTTTTAGCCCTCCAGTGGCAGCTATTTTCCCAGTCCCTCTATATTATGGGTCCCAGAAGAGGGTCGGCAAACTCTGGGCTCCCGTCACTAAGAAATCATCACACCTTCAATCTTTCATAGAAATGCATTTTTTCTAGTCCTTTCCTTCATTGTCCCCCAATACCTCCTGTTCACTCTTGTACATTCTTCACAGATTTTGGCCCCTGGCCACCTCACAGCCATTCTTCACAGCCCCTCATCCAACTACTGATCTCCTTTGGGGTGACTCAGGAGCTTTCTGCACAATTCATCCAAAAGATTAGCCTTGGCAAATTCTATGATTTTTTTTATGGTAAAATATATACAGTATAACATAAAATTTACCACTTTAATCATCAAAGTGTACATTTTTGTGTCCCTAAGTACATTCACATTGTTCTGCAACCATCACCACCCTCGTTTCCAGAAATTCTTCATCTTCCCCACCTGTCCTCATTAAACACTAACTCCCCAAGGTCAGCAATATTTACTTTTGCCAGATTTAAGCCACTCTCGCCACAGAGTTTTCATTTCCTGAAGTTGTTCTCCCTTCAGAATTTTAAATTTCATTGTTCTATTTTCTGTCTGTAGTCTCCTGTCTTGTCAACAGACCTTGCTATGTACAGATCTGAGCTAATCCCCTTGCTAGCCTCAGTTTCTTCATTTGTAAAATTCAGATAATAGATAATACAGTAGACAATATAGATGCCAGGTGGGCAGTAGAAGCGAAGTTCATTGGATCACTGAAAGGATTTAAGTGCTTACAGAGCATTTAGCACAGGCCAGTTCTTCCTCTTTCCTACCGGTCCACACATTAATGTTCCTCACTCCACCCAATGCCTCGCTGACATTCGTAGCTTCTCTGCACTTTCATCTTTCTGATGCCCACGCCAGGGAGACACAGCATCCTGCACTAGTCCAGCTCTGTGCCTTATCTGCACATCCACCTGGGCTGTTGGTGAACAATGGTCTTTGCTACTGGTCTCTCACCCAGTTGGACCATCTGTCCTACACTGCAAGCGTTTAGTGGGTCCCTATTCGGTTTCCCCACAACAGCTTTTTCCCCTTTGCTCCATCTCCCTACCCCACCACTGCCCCCAATGGTAGGCATCTGAGGACTGCAAGCGTTTAGTGGGTCCCTATTCGGTTTCCCCACAACAGCTTTTTCCCCTTTGCTCCGTCTCCCTACCCCACCACTGCCCCCAATGGTAGGCATCTGAGGTGTCTGTCTCTGTAGACCACAGTTCTTACACTTTAGTGACATAGGATCATGCACCTCCCCTGAGGTTCCTACCTGGTAAGAGGTGGTGGGGTTGGAATTTGCAGTTTTAACAAGCAACCCCAGGCATTTTAATGTAGACAGTGTGCAGTCCATTCTTTGTGGAGGGCTGTCTTAAGCCACAAGTTCTTTGAGGAAAGACACAATTTTATCTGACTTTTCTCTCTAAATATCTGACAATAGATGTTGAAGAATTGATTGAATGAATGAATCTGTCACTCTGCACTTCAGAGTAAGTTACTGTTCTCCTTTGAAATGCTAATTAGCTACAGCTGTTTAAATGCAGTTCAGAACTCTTCAGTATATTCTCTCTTTAAACCTGTATCAGCCCTTTTCACTGCCATTGTGGGCAGGAAACTGTAAAGAACTTGTTATTCCCTGACTAGCAACAACAAAAATCCAACCCAAGAGCAGGTAAGACTGAGACTGCAGTCCAGAGATACACAGATTGGGCCTTTCCCCTATAATGCAGGGAAGGAGAGTGCTCTGAGAACTCTCGTTCTAGGGATCCCCCAGGCAGAGGTGGTTGTGGCCACTTCAGTGGGCTTTTCTGGAGTGGAAAGAATCTTAGCAGGAAGCTCACTGCTAGGGATGTTGGGAGAAGGTGATTAGAGAACCAGGTTGGTGGGTTGAGATAAAGACTGGCACATCCAATCAGTGGTGGAAAGCCTTCAAATGCCAGCTCTGCCATTGACATGACATGGGGAATTAAACTGTTGAAGCCTCTTGTTTCCTTATCTGTAAAATGGTGACAATATGATTTACTTTGCAAAGGTTTTTTGAGGATTGAAAAATGTAATATAAATAATGCACAGTGATTCTTTGATGTTAGGCAATCGGGCAGAGTTTTTAAGACAGCTGGGTATCTGTCTGTCCTTACCACAATGGAGGGGAAACACATATACACGCGCACACACACACACGACACCCACACCCCACACCTACACTCAGTCTGCCAAGAGAAACGGAAGTCTAACTTTGGGGAAGTCTAACTCTATAACCTCACCCTGCTGTAATTAAATGTTTCCAAAGGGAGCAGACAGAGTAGCCTAGGGCCGTGCCCTCCTGCTCCCCTCTGGCCTGAGTGGACCGCAGAGGCGGCAGAGCTGCTGGGGAGCCTCTGCTGGGGAAGTGGGAGGTAAACCAGAGTGGGTGGCTGGAACTGAAATATTTCTCTTACCACCCTCCTATTCTGTCACCCCTATGTCTTCTGTGCCAGGAGGAAGGAGAAACAGCTCATGCCTGTGTTGTACCCACACACATTTGGATCTGCTCTCCCAGCCTCCAGACCCCCCATCATTCATCAGCATTCACAGTCTGCCCGCAGGGCTCATGTGCTGTTCTAAATGCTTCTCCCAGGACCTCCCTGAGAGCCCTTAGGAAGTTTGTTCCATATTTGAGCTCTTCCCCCAGCCCATGAAAACCAATGTCCAACCCCGCTTCGTTCCCACCCTCAGCCCCTCCCCACCCCTGGCCAGAGAGAGCACCTTTGGGGCTGAGTGCTGAGAGACATTGATTTAAATGTTAATAATATGAACAGCTATGAACATTCTTTATAGGACTTCACACTCCTTTCCATACTTATTCTCTTGATCCTGCACATTTATTTGCTTTTAGGAGAAGAATTTGGACTGGTTTCCTCGGATGCGAGCCATGTCCCTGGTTAGCAATGAAGGTGACAGTGAGCAAAACGAGATTCGGAACCTTCAGGAAAAGTTGGAATCGACCATGAGTCTGGTCAAGCAGCTGTCGGGGCAGCTGGCGGAGCTCAAGGAGCAGGTCAGTGCACTCAGGGAGATGGAGGTAGCGTTGGCTGGGTGGAACAGTCACCACTTTGAGGAAGGGGAGACCTGGGGACTCCTGGGAACAGGATCGTTACCCACAGAGGACTGTAGACTCCAAAAAATACCCTTCCATTGTGCTGGAGAACCACATTTCAGCAAGCAGGTACTTCCACCTGTCCCGCCTTGCTTGCCCTTGTGTGACATCCAAAAAATACCCTTCCATTGTGCTGGAGAACCACATTTCAGCAAGCAGGTACTTCCACCTATCCCGCCTTGCTTGCCCTTGTGTGACACTTCTAAGGAAGGGGAAAGAAGGAGAAAATGCCAAAATACAAAGAGCTCTTTGCATTTTTTGATAGAAGATCATATTTTCTGCCATGATAGCAATTACTAAACTCACCATTCGTATCTGTCACTTCAATGCTATAATCAACTCCTTCATCATATAAAATTGTTAGCATTCGTAAAAATATCAGCAGTAACCCTGGAGCAATTAAAATGACTGTGCTCATGGTGACAACGATGTGAAGAGCAAGATCTCTTTTACAAGAACCATGGTGTCTGCTTCCTCGCCACGGAGAGGGCTTTTCTCTTTTTCTCTGTTTATAGAAATTCACTTAAAAAATAAATTCCCT
Organism: Galeopterus variegatus; assembly: GCF_000696425.1. Lineage (NCBI taxonomy): Eukaryota > Metazoa > Chordata > Mammalia > Dermoptera > Cynocephalidae > Galeopterus > Galeopterus variegatus. The sequence continues at coordinate 9,533 of NW_007733068.1, read as the reverse complement.
GTTATTGATAAACATACTCTATATGATGCCGAACAGTAGGTGCTTGGGAACTATTTTATTACCCCACAACTGTTTTGGCCCCTCAGCTCTAAGAAAATCAGCTGAACACACTGTCTGTCTTTTCCCCCAGATGACAGAACAAAGGAAGAATAAACAGAGACTGGGCTTCCTCGGATCAAACACACCCCATGTGAATCATCACATGCCACCACACTGATACCATGGGGGGAAGCCGTGACTAGCCTTTCATCAGTGTCCTGCCTGATCACTGAATAAAGAACTGAGACGGAGGGGCGTGAACAGTGCCTATTGTTGAAAAGTTCAAAACAACCAAGTGCCAAGATGCTGAGTGGGTTAGCTCCCAGAACAATTTCTAACTGTGTTTTCATGGATGAGAAGGCCCAACCTCAGAGGCAGCCGCTAGAAAGCACACATCACACATTCTTAACGCAACATGAAGGAACTTGCTCGAAAGACTTAGAGAGTAGGGAGAGGCAGGGTGGAAGGGGATTTGCGGCTGAGAACTACCTTCTGCCAAATCGACTGGAGTCAGTTTTGTCTTCAGTGCTGACTACAGCCTCTGTCGGGGTTGCTTGGAATTTATTTCTTTTCATTGTGGCCTGTAGATCAGTGATTCAAAAAGTCATACCTTGGTGGCTAAATTTCACTAAGGAAAATGAACTGAAAAGATTAAAAATGAGAGAGGGGAAGAGAAAAATGTTAATGCTTTCGAGCCATAGCTGTCACAGGGCAATTTCCTCATGTATAACATGAGACACAGTGCATTTGCAGCTCTAGAAACTCAGTGCTTTGGAGCGTCTGCACCTCACAATGACAACATAACTGGAATGTGATTACTTTCTCTGGGATTGAAACAGGCTCTGTCAATGTGGAGTGCAAAAGGAAACTTTCCTATAACTTGTTAAAAACATGTTTCAAATCATATATAGGCTAAGATTTTAAAACATTTGGAGAAGAAAAAGCCAACAATTTGCCTCAGGGAAGAATTTTTTGAGAACATATGTATTCTATTAACATATATAGACATTAACAAATGAAAACACTTAAGAGGTGACAGGAAATATATAGGCTAAGATTTTAAAACATTTGGAGAAGAAAAAGCCAACAATTTGCCTCAGGGAAGAATCTTTTGAGAACATATGTATTCTATTAACATATATAGACATTAACAAATGAAAACACTTAAGAGGTGACAGGAAATAGTGAGAAACGTATGACGGTGGCATTGCCTTTTATAAACATGGAGGAAAAGCTCTGATTCATGTTTGCTGTGTTTAACTAACTTCTTAAAGAACTGAGTGTTTTTATTTATGCTGTTCCTGTAGTTAGGGGAAAACATCCAAGAAATTTATTGAATACTCAAGAAAATGCAGCATTTCAATTGCAAATTTAAAACTCTATCAGTAAGGGCTTTTCAAAATGTAGAAAGACAATAATCTCTAACCCAAATTATTTTTCATGTTAAATCATGGAATCAGAATTTGTCAAGGGAGAAAATAACCTGACATGATTAGATTATTTTTAGAGACTATACATTTGGAATATTAAAGCAAAATATGGATAATGAAAGTGTTAGGAAAACTGTGGGTGACAAGAGCGAAGGCACGTTACACTAGACTGGGAAAAGTTTGCAAGTTGACCTTCTGGCTTCTGTCCCACAAGAACAAAAAAATGCCTCCAGAGCCTTTAAACTCTCAGGTATTACCACCAGATGGAAGGTCCAGATAGGGTTTGCTATGACAAGTTTTAAAGCTTTTGGATCCTTCTAATATAGTTTAAGCTATTGGTTCTTAAAAATCCCAAATCATGGTCTGTGTAGAATATAAAGGGAAGTCTGAATCAATCTTTCTTACACACACTGTTAAAATGTAGACTTAGAACAAAGCTGTTGGAACCCAGAGCAACAAATTTTTGAACTGAATCTACTGGTACCACCCAGAACCACCCCAAAGTAAGAATTTCTCCCTCTACTGTGAAATTATTTTCCTGACCAGTAGCTGAAGAACCCTAACTCTATGATGCAAAGATACTAAGAAATTGTGATATATGTATCTGCGTGCAGTGCAGAATTTTGAAGCTATAGACATTCAATAAATGTATGAGAAATTTAGCTGTCACTCAATTACCTTTAGTTCTGTATTAAAACTTTAAACTGTATCACGTTTTTAAAATGGCTTTAACAATAAAAGTAAACAAAGCAGCCATTTTTAAAGTCCAAGATCATCATTGCTATTAACAGTATTAGGTTAAAAGTACACTTTAAGACATTTTAATCAGGCAGACTTTTGTGGATAAGGAAAAGAAGAGGAAGGTGGTGAATATTGAGCTCTTCCAATATAGGAACCTGTCTCTATTTCAGCACAAAATAAAATATTTTGATGTCCGAACTAAAGGTCAAGAGAAGAAATTAATTTGTACAGATGTTAGCAACCTGTCTTTCTGATGATGAACTGTCTAGTCTTTTCTGACACTGTGATAGTTCATTTTATAGGGAATAAGCCATTGGGTATTTAACTGCTATCTGGAAGTGACTTAAAGTCTCCAGCCATTGTGTAGTGGCAGCTCACTGTTTCACAGCATGTTTTATCCTATGGGAAGTATTCAAAACGGATTGCAACTAACAGGACACTTACTTCATCAAAATTTAAATATTTCTCAGTTGGGTTTTTTTTTGTCTTTTGTCTTTTATCTTTTTCCGTGTCCGGCAACAGATCGCAACCCTCAGTGTTGCCCCCGTACCGGACCGGGGACCGGCAACGGGATCGCAACCCTCGGTGCTGCTCCCGCGCCTCGCCCAGCCAGTGAGCGGGAACTGGTCTGTACGTGGGATCCGAACCCTCGGGCGGGAGCACCGCCGCGCTTCCCAAGTGGCGCACTTATCCAGTGCGCCACCAGGCCGGCCCCCTCAGTTGGGTTTTTAATACCACTTTCTTTCCTGCCTAAATGCTTAGAGATTATAAAGCAAAATAAACAACCACTTTCTTTCCTGCCTAAATGCTTAGAGATTATAAAGCAAAATAAACAGTGTTGCCCCCGTACCGGACCGGGGACCGGCAACGGGATCGCAACCCTCGGTGCTGCTCCCGCGCCTCGCCCAGCCAGTGAGCGGGAACTGGTCTGTACGTGGGATCCGAACCCTCGGGCGGGAGCACCGCCGCGCTTCCCAAGTGGCGCACTTATCCAGTGTGCCACCAGGCCGGCCCCCTCAGTTGGGCTTTTAATACCACTTTCTTTCCTGCCTAAATGCTTAGAGATTATAAAGCAAAATAAACAAACATAAGCAAGCAAAAAAGGCACTTTCCAAGACATTAAATTCATGATAGACAAGATAATGAGAAATTTGACATTTATATAATGTTTATATAAATTATATAATGTATATAATGTTTGTTAATGCAACTGGAATATTTGACCTAGGTGAGTATCAATTAACATTCTCATATTTATATAGTGATATTAAAATAAATACAATCATTTTGACTTTGAGGGTAAGGGAGATTTTTGAAAATATTTAGTTATTAAAATCCATATTGGTTTAAAAGTGTCAGTTTCTGCTGAATGTTTTTTTAATTTCAAAAGGGTTTTGGTCCCCTAAGTGCACCCTTCTGGGGCTCAAGAGTTTAATGCAAATATATTTTCTGAATTAAAATATCATTTTTAGATGAGAAAATAATATATCATATAGGACTATAATGTTAATAAATAAATTGTATACATGCAAAGATTTATCATATTTTCTACCCGTTAAAAAAGGCAACTTAGAAAAAGATTGGCCAGTTAGCTCAGTTGGTTAGAGCATGGTGCTGATTACACCAAGGTCCACAGTTTGATTCCTAGACAGGCCAGCCACCAGAAATAACAAAAAAAGAGCTTATTTTCTCATATATTGACGTTTTTCTGTTGGTAAAGAGGATGCAGTTGTTAGTAGATGGTTGATAATATCAGGAAGCTATTTCATTCAAGTCATAATTAATTGCATGCTTATTCCCGTATTCTAAGCTTACAAAATGTTTTGGCTGCTCTCTTTACTGCCATTTTATGACAAAGAGTAATGTAGTGTGGGCCACCCTCAGCCCCAGCCCCCGGACGAGAGTGAGTGGAGAGGCTGGGGAGTTGCTGAGGGAAGGTGGCTTCCAGCACGCTCTCGTTAGGGAAGAGAAGGGGTAAACGTTAGATAATAGGAAGAAAAGGGCTTACCCTTCAGGGACCCAGCAGATTGGACATAAGTAAGTAAACGTTGCACAGGCGTACTGATGTAACATACACAGACTCAAGAAACAGCCCTCACACATACAGAGAACAGTGCTTGTGGAAGAGCAACTATAAGATGGTGTATCCCTATAGCTGTCCTTAAAACTATACAGAATCACAAATCGGCATGTTCTGACCCACAGACACATTCCAGCATGCTGGGATACATGACCCGATGCCAGACAGAGGGAGCACAAACACATGCCTACAGGAGCCGGGCAGCTAACTGAAAAGCGTGAAATCGTGAGGCGTACGCCATATGCATGGAGTAGGGAGGCTGTGGTAAACGATTTTCAAAATTTGACAGTGAATTCCAGTTTTTAGAAAATGCCTGAGGCCAACTGAGGCCCTCTAGTCACTCATTTGCGGCTGTCTCTGAAATAATCATTGATAAAGCTATCTCATTTAGTAGAAGAAGACACATAATGCCAAAATTAAGCAGAGAGCTAAAATTGAGAAATGCATGTAAAATTGAGAAATCAGAAAACAGATCCAGGTACCCATCTCTGAACTGGAGTCTTTCCACAGACTTGAAAAATTTATGATATTATCATGCTAGTACTTCTCATAACACCAAGTAGATTTTTTCCCCCTGCAATAAGGGATTACTGTATTTGCCTCAGAAAACGTAATTCTAATATAATATGTCAAGGCCAGATAATTTATAAGTTAATGTTAATAAAATTGGATTTGTATAACTTTTGTGTGCTATACTTTAAGTGCTTCATTCATTTCTTGCCGTGTTTCTGAATTATATCTCTATTGGTATGAAAAGGCATCATTATTGCTATTTTGCATAGTGAGACAAGAGGGACAAAAAACTTGGTGACTCGAACCACACCGATGAGCTAATCCAGGTGGACCAATGTGCCCAGGGTTTATTGAGAGTTCTCCAGGTCCCCAATTTACCAACACCTGCTGGGATATCTACATTGTGTCTGATGCTCAGTGTGAGCTCGGTGGGCACAGGCCACTTGGTCCAGGATGTCCTGGTCCTTTACACCCACTGCTTCAAATGATCATTCCCCTCAGGAGAGAACTAAGCATGGGACAGCTGAAGTCAACCTGGGTGGCACGAATCACATGCAAATCTATAAATAGAATTCTTTGCTCATATGGGTATTTTCCAGTTGCCACAGTTCCTTGAAGCAGTGTGGCAAGAATTGTTTTGTTTGGAATCAGAGGAAAGGTTGGGGGAGGGAATCTGGACAGTGAGTTCCTCTTCCAGTGAGAGTAGCCGGCACGGAGGGCAGTGTGTACGTGCGGGGGGAGTGTGATAGAAGTCAGCCAGTCTCCCAGCCTTTGACTGGTCATCCAGGGTGCTTCGAGGAAGTCTTGGGAAGGCCTGGTCTTCAGAGAACAACCCCAGGCCAGCAGTCTGTGTCCTTCAGTCTTGCCTGTGTCCCTCCCGGACAGCAGAGGTGCTGACACAGCACAGGGAGTCACATGGCGAAGAAACACAGGCACCAAACTTTATGCAGGTAGAACATTTATAGTAACAGAGATTGGTTGCTAAACTCAGCTTGACTCAAGTGAATAGAAAATTCTGACTTTTACTGTTCTGTGTGGCTTTTCCTCTAGATTAGCCTGTTCCTTTTTAACTCTGGTCCTTGGGATAAAATCAGCTCTAGGTAGAGTTGCCCTATTTGCAGCTGTGGAAATGCGGGCGCAGGTGCAGATTTCCTCTGCAGTTCACTGCAGGCTCCTTCCAAAGCCCCCTGCTCTCGGACCTATTTGCACAGGAAAAAATTTCCTATGTGGCTGCTGCCTGCTCTAGTAATTGCTTTTCGTTTTGTTTTTACATTTGTCTTCACTTTGAACAGTTGTATCTGGCTTTCTGTATACCATAAACTATTCCCTTTTCTCTTTCCATGTGGATCAAACATTTATGATTCTGGTCTTCTCAGCAGCATACTCAATAAAAGTATGACCACAATCCCTTAAAATTAGGACCTGCTTTATTTAAAAAAAAAGTATGACTATTAATTAGGGTTTTATCAGGGAAGGAAAATCACTATGAATAGCATGGAGTGAGAGATTTGTTTTAGGGATTAGACATCATGTGGTTATAGTGAGGAACTGGTGAAGAACTCTCCGGAAGGCTGGTGCTTCTGCATCTGGTCGTGGGCCTGAAGTCACTGTGAGTCAGTGAGGCTGGAAGTCAGTAAGAAAAGCTTTGTGGGAAGCAGGGGAGAGAAAGGGCAAGCTGGAACCCATAAGGACAAACTGAAATTTGCATCTAGCTTACCACCTCCAAACTCGTAGTGCAGGTGACCCTAAAAACAAGCTGGTAGACTTCCGATGGAGGTGTGTGTGCATTGGACTCAGAGGAGCCGAAGGAGGAGAGCTGATGTGAGCTGGAGGACTGTGGGCCGGCCACTGCCCCACACCAGTGTGGTGGGCCAGGAGATCTGGATGTGAGCTGCAGGTTCTTCTGAACTGAGCGGCTACTGCTTCATTCCAACTCCACATCTCATGAAGATATCTCCTAACATGTGGTCAAACCTAACGTGTAACCCTATGAGTAAGGGAATTCTAGAAAGTGTAGTTCCAGCTTAGCTAAATTGACATAGTACAAAACCACTCCACTGGCGTCACCCTTGATGCTCTCCAATGCTGATGCTGATGCTCCTGCTCTCAGTGGGCACACACAAGACACTTCACAGCACCCACTGCAATTGCACGGAAACACATGGCTAGATCTGACCAATGGATTGTGAGTACAATTGACAAGCTGAGGCAGTAAGAAGCCCCTCTGCAACCTCCAGTTCTTTTCCTGCCACACCAGTCATGGAAGCCAAGAGTGAAACAACCTAAATCCTTGTGTAACCTCTTTGAAGGAAACTACCCTGGAGAGCTTCGAGACCTACAGCAGAACTGGTATGAGTGAAAAATAAACTTTCATGGGCTAAGCCATTGAAATTGAAGATTTTTTTTCTTTTTGGTTGTCAAATGAATGAGATGGGGGGAAGGCAGAGATAACTTGTTCTTGTAGCATTACCCAGACTACCTGACTAATATAGACATATGTATTAGGTACCGGAAAATCGACCCAAATATATAGCTTGTGGGATTTATCCAAGAAAAATACAAAATTTTTAAAAATCTATATATACAAAATATTTATCATATAGTTATTTATAATTCAAAAATTGAACATAGTCCAAATGTCTAACAATTTGGATATGTTTAAAGACTTATGATTCAGGCATAAGATGGGATGTTATAAACCCTATGAAAAGTATGTAAACTGAGGCAATATTGGAAAACAGGTAGGATAAACTTTTTAAATGAACACAAATTGTATCTGTACTTTTATCTTAACTATATAATACATGCTTCTCAAAAAGACGAACAGAATACACTACAATGATATTTATTGGAAAATAGCCATAGGATATACATTATTTTTCTTTTTTATCTGTTTTCTAAACTTTTAGTAATTTTCAAAATTGCTTTTATCATATATAATAGCATTTTTTAAAAAATAAATGAAAGTTGTAATGACAAATCCAGCAAGTGTATTCTTTTTTTTTTTTAGGTGCAGCTGTTTTTTTTTTCTTTTTCCTAATTTTATTTTGTCGATATACAATGAGGTTGATTATTGTGGCCCATTACCGAAACCCCCCTCCCTCCACCCTCTCCCCCTCCGACCCAACCATGTCCTTTCTGTTTGCTTGTCGTATCAACTTCAAGGAATTGTAGTTGTTATATCTTCTTCCCCCTGCCCCCCCGGTATTTTTTGTGGGTGTATGTGGGGGAATTAATTTGTTTGTTTTTTTTTTAGCTCCCACCAATGAG
>NW_007733068.1:0-645 GCF_000696425.1 Galeopterus variegatus | reverse complement strand
CCCTCCACCCTCTCCCCCTCATACAATGAGGTTGATTATTGTGGCCCATTACCGAAACCCCCCTCCCTCCACCCTCTCCCCCTCCGCCAATGAGGTTGATTATTGTGGCCCATTACCGAAACCCCCCTCCCTCCTCCCTCTCCCCCTCTGACCCAACCATGTCCTTTCTGTTTGCTTGTCATGTCAACTTCAAGGAGTTGTACTTGTTAAGTCTTCTTCCACCACCCCTGGTTTTTCTTTGTGTATGTGTGTGTGCTCCTTTCTGTTTGCTTGTCGTATCAACTTCAAGGAGTTGTAGTTGTTAAGTCTTCTTCCACCACCCCTGGTTTTTCTGTGTGTGTGTGTGTGTGTGTGAATTTATTTATTTATTTTTAGCTCCCACCAATAAGTGACAACATGTGGTATTTCTCTTTCTGTGCCTGACTCGTTTCACTTAATATTATTCTCTCAAGGTCCATCCATGTTGTTGCAAATGGCAGTATTTCATTCGTTTTTATAGCTGAGTAGTATTCCATTATGTAGATATACCACATTTTCCGTATCCACTCATCCCAGGATGGACATTTGGGCTGGTTCCAACTCTTCGCTATTGTAAAGAGTGCTGCAATGAACATTGGGGAACAGGTACACCTTTGACTTGATGAT
>NW_007733067.1:95968-118641 GCF_000696425.1 Galeopterus variegatus | reverse complement strand
AGACGACACCAAGCCAAGGGTTGCGATCCCCTTACCGGTCACAAAAAAAAAAAAAAAAGAATTGAAGTTCATCTAGGGAATTCATATTGCAAGAGAGATTTCAGTAGCCAGAACGATTTCTTCATCTTAAATTTGATTCCCACTTGTCGAGGTAAAATCCAACTTTAATTAAAAGGTTTTCATCCCCTAGACAAGATGCTGATTATTTCTCCAGTAGTGAAGAGTCTTAGCCTTGTGAGTAGAGAAAATCAGTGTAGGATGAAATACTTTTTAGCAAACAGTATATTCTTTGGGTTATTTATCCCTTGTGAACTTCTCATATGACATCCTATGTACTATCCATGGTTGTGTAGATATGCACTGAAAATCTCAGTGGGTGGCTGTGTGCTATGGAAACTTGTCTAGAGGCTGAGTTATTCTACTTTATGCGTCTTACCTTGGTTTTGTGTAAGAGCTTTCTCCACCAGTGATAGAAGCTTAGTTCCTGAAATGTTTTAATATGAGATTCCTTTTTAGAAGGAATATACAGAGCCATGAAAAATATAAATTTAAGTATAACTTTAACAACACAAATAGTCTATATTAAATGCTAAATATACATAAAGGCAAGAAATGCTATAAGATCCATCCAGACATCCATCCATTCAGCCAGCCAGCCAGCCAGCCAGACAGAAAATACTTATTAAGCATCTATTATGTGTCAGGTACTGTTCTAGGTGATGGAATATAGACATAAACTCACCTAAGGAATTTAAATCAAGTTCTGAAAGCATAAGAGAGACACTGAAGACTTTTGAGCAAAACCATGACTAAAGCAGAGGGTTCTTCTAATTTTGACTCTAGATGAATAATATGACAATTTGCTCATTGTATATTAACTTCAGGTAGAAAAAAAATACTACTTTTTAAAAATGTGGCCAAATTTGGTTTTCACACTGGCTAAAATGTTATAAACCACATGGAGCCCAACTGGTGGCTATTTGTCCTTTTCTTTTTACTTTTCTCCCTTTAACTATTTTTTTTAATCTCTTGTGTCTGATTAATATTATATATTTTGTCTATGGGATTAAAATAAAGTCTGTTAGCAGCCCTTAATGAAAGAGCTATTTTGTGTCATTTTTTTAGGATAGAAAATATGGCAAGGTACTATTCTGTCCATTCAAGTATGTATAAATGAATGAAAGGAAGGAAACATTTTCAGAAAAAAATTATAACTTCGTAGTTTATTTGTACTTCATGATATAAATTTCTGGTAATTATGAAAGTGATATATGTTGTTCAGATTCAAAATTTCCTTTGGATCTTTGAGTTTTCCCAGGTCTTTGACCTTTTGTGATAACATTCTTTTATCCTCCTTTCCTTATCTACCTTATTAGGTATCCCAAATTCCTTTTGCCTGACAGGTTTTTTTCTCCCTTTTCTGATCTTCTATTTTCCCTGAAATCTTATTTCTCTCTTCTCTTTATGAAAATTATTTATTTAGGAAAGAGTATGTTAGGTAAACTGTGACAAAAGAGAATTGGTAGAGAAAAATAATATATCGTTTAATTTGATTTTGAACTGTAAAGAACTGGACTCTTTTTTACATGATTGAAATAATTTTTGAATCTTTATTTGTGAATGCTTTTTTGTCATCATCCTTAATCGTTTGCCCACCACACAAGAAAGTCAACTTGGGGCCAGCCCATAATGTCAGTCTATATCAGCAGTCCAATTGTATATATCATAAGAAAGTGGACTTTCACCTGACAGCTAACGAATAAACATTTTGAAATAAGTGGGGTGGCACTCTCTCACTCAACCATTTCACTACTGGTAGTACCATTGTTACACAGTATTGTTCGTTTGATTTTAAATAAAATATTTTATTAAATAATCTATTTTAGTTAAATGGGGAGAAAATATTAAATAATTTTATAATTAAAAACCTAAAGTTAATAAAAATTAGTATTAATATGAGGGTCTCTGGGACTGCTGCCCAACTCCAAATGACTTCATACCATTATAAACAAATCTAATGATGGCAAAATTTTTCCAGTTCTTGTTTTTCTCTCAATGATTCTAATAAACCTTTGAACCATGAATGTAACCATGAAATGCGTGCAGATGTATCAATTATTCTCAAAATAATTTTAACTTATAATGGGTTAGACTAGGCATGTAAGATGTAAATCACATAAACTATTTTTCTAGATTTCATTAGTCTATGCAAGTAAATGCATTATAATCATCCTATATCTTCTTCAGTGCACGGCATGTAGTGTCAATCAATAAATACTTGTCTTGAATTTGATGCAATAATATAATAGATACGTTTTTAAGAGAGGTAAATGCAATGATCATAATAGAAAACAGAGGCTTACACAATTGGGTTGTTTCATATTATCGATAATAAAATATAAAGTTGTAATATATTCTCATCAATTTGTGTGAAGGAAGAAAACTAGAATCGTGAATAATTATAAAATTAGTAAAATGGTAAAATATTTGGACACATTTGGAGTGTGTTGGCTTCATTTACATCATTACCTACTTGAAGCTTTATTACAATGCCTTTAAAAATTATTTTAAATAATTATAAACTAACAAAAAAGTTGCAAAAAAATGGTATGAGAAGTTTACTTATACCCATTATCCAGCTTCTCCTAATGTTAACAATTGACACAGGCATAGTAAAATTTCTTTCTACAACTGTATAATTAATATTGTTACAATAGTATGAAGCCATCTACAGACCTCTTTGGAATGAATTTCACTAATTTTTCCATAAATGTTCTTTTTCTATTCCAGGACCTAAACTAGTATGCCAGATTACGTTTAGTTGCCGTGTTTCCTTAGTTTCTGCTAATCTGTGACAGTTGCTAAGTCTTTCCTTATCTTTTATGGCCCACTAGTCTGGCTTCTCCATGGTTTTTGGGAGACTCCTGGGGGTACTGTTGGTGGGGTGAGAGGTAGGATGTGCAGCAAAACTAGGCACACAGACTGGCCACCTTCTCCTACCCACTATCCTGCTGAGAAGGCCCAGTGCTGCAGGGGCAAATAAGCCTGAAGAGCACAGGAGGCAAATATAAATAGACTTAGGATAAAATTCTACTTCCCAACCAAGGTCAAAGGCTACATACGTGGTCGCACCCTGCTCACCTCTCATAGCAGTCTTCCCTTCCCTCTAAGCTCCACCCACACAGACCTTTCTGTCTGTTCTTCAAACATGTCAAGCTCATTTCTATGTCAGGACCTTTGCATGTGCTGTTCCTTTTGCATGTTCTTTCTCTGATTCTTCCCATAACTGGCTCATCTCTCATCATTCAGGCCTCAGCTCAAATGTCAGCCCTCAGAGGCCCTCCCTGACCACCCACCTCCCCAACCACTCCCACCTTCCCAGTCCCTCACTGTCACATTATCCTGGGATAACCATGATCTGAAATTATCAACTTTACTTATTCATTTACTAGCTTCCTCTTTTGTCTCTCCCCATTGATAAGCTCCACGAAGGCAAGGGCTGTGTCTGTTTTGTTCACCTCGATACCTAACACAGAGCCTGGCATATAGTAGGTGTTTGATAAAATAGGTAACATGAATGATGCAAAGGATGAACATTCATGATGCTACTCCTTTAGTTTCTCCCAAGAATCCTGGGAGATCAGCTGGAGAAAGAAGAAACAGGCTCCAAAAAACGGCATGATACACTGCAAGCAGTTCAAGGTTAATAGAAGGTGGACCCATGATTCCAGGCCTGGCCTTGACTTGAAACCGGTGTTCCTTTAACCACCCCATGATTTCCATGTCCAATAAGTTTCTGCAGCACCCACCTTCTGCCAGGCCCTGGGCTGGGTACAGTGGGGAGAATACGGAAGGGTGGGTAGAGTAGAGGACAGCAATGAAGAAGACATATCCTCCCCTCAATTCTAGCTGGAAGAGCTTATCATATACTACCAAAGTATGTATGTTCTCTTAAAAAATAAAAATATACTGCAGCCCAAAAGAAGATACTAATTGCGGTTCTTGCTAACAGATATCATATGCATTTACCATTTTTACTTGTCTAAGAGAAGCTTCCATCTTGCCTCTGGCCTGAAGGACTGTTTTTTGGTACATCTGAAAACCATTTAAACAGGGACATCAAGCCTTCTAAACACTGCTATGATTTTTCTCCAAGGAAGTCTGCCTTTAGCTCAAAGAGGCTGATTTATACAAAGTCAGCCACCCTCAAGCTCAGCTCTTCAGCTCAGTGTCTGCTGCTCTGTAATCACACCATAGTCCACACCCTTGTTTGTTGCTGGCAAACAACAAACAAGGAAAAGGAATCCACAGAGCCCAGGTGGTGTTCCAAATTCTAAAAACAAGGATGGAAAACCCATCTAAGAAGAACCTTGAACCAACCTAGGTAGGTGAGGAAAAAGGCAAAAGAAAGTGAATGTTAAAAGATAATTAAAGGACTGGCCTGTGGCTCACTCAGGAGAGTGGTGCTGGTAACACCAAGGCCATGGATTCAGATCCTATTTAGGGATGGCCGGTTCACTCGGCTGAGCGTGGTGCTGACAACACCAAGCCAAGGCTTAAGATCCCCTTACTGGTCATCTTTATATAGAATTAAAAAAAAAAAAAAAAAAAAAAAAAAAAAAAAAAGGGGGCAAAAAAAAAAAAAAAAAAAGACAAATAATTACCTTAGCTTGAGATGAAGGTGGTGAAAAACCACTTGACTGCTCCTTAATCCTTTGCAAGATATAATGAAATAAGGCTTTGGAGGGGAGGGCCCTGCAATAGAGGTAGGGAAGACAGCAAGGGTTACGTGACAGCTTTCTTTGTGCTCTTTTTTAAGGTTACTTTAAATTTCTCCAGCTGTGTTTTATTCCATATTATCAGAATGATGAAATTATAATTAAGATGTACATCTTGGTTTAATTATGAATTATTTCCCACATCTATGGCTATTCCTCAATATTCCCAGTGTCATCGTTTCACATTACATTTTAATTTGTTAGTTCATCAGGAAGAAAAGTGTACCCTCGCATATAAAGGATTACTCGTTATGACTCAGTAGGCTAACAAAGCTTTTGTTGAAAGAGGAAACCTAATGAAAAGAAAAGAAAGATTCTACTCCTTCTAGTCAAATTATTAACTCAGACATTTCATGCAAGAGAGGAATTGGAAATTTTTCTCATTACCCTGTATAATATGCTTACTTTAAAAACTTGCTATAAAAACGTACAAAATGCACATCTCCTATAATGGGAAAAAAATATCTCATTTGAGAATATGACATATGCACAGAGTCTAAAACAAACAGCTGTACTTTTAGAAATAACCTTTAAGAATTACCATTGCATGGGAGAAAACATTTAATATTATTCCTATCTTTTATTTAAAAAAATGAAAATCATCCCTGGTAACCTGGGAAGGATTTAAACAAGATAATTAAATAAAAATAAAGGTGTAATAAGTTTTATGATGATTTGATTATTTAACTTCATGTATTAAAATTATATGACCTCATATCTTGGGCTTTATTCAGATATCTTGAACCGAATATGTATCAGTAAATGGGAATTTATAAATTACTTACCAGAAGAATAGCATTAAACTAGGCAAGTTCCAAACAAGCAGACATATCAACTACAAAACACTAAAATGACCCTACATTTTGAGGATTTCCTGAGTATTCAAAATAGCATTCTGATTTCAAATTATGAAACCTTTTTTATACAATGGGGTTTTATGATAATAACTCTGAGAACTTGATAGAATATTACAATTGAGGAAGTAAAACTCCAGACTCAAACTTTTGTGTCCTTCTTTTATCTTCCACATGAATAAATCAGAGCTATTTATGCTTATTACAGAAGTCCTTCCCCACGGACAGCATGATCAAGTAACAAGCTTACTGGACTTGGTGTTCGGAGCTGAGGGGTCCAGTTTTAGGTCTGCCACTAATTACCTGTGTAAGTCTGGGAAAGTTCCTTAACTTCTCTCAATCTAGGTTTCCTCATCTGTTAAATGAGAAGATTGGAAAAACCGCTTTCCAGTTCCTGCAGTTAATAAATTTGTAACATGCCTCAATTTTGAAAAGTCTATGTTTCTCTATAATTTTAAAGATGCAAATGTGTCTTTCAATCAATAGGCTATCCATCAGTGAACTATCATTGCAGTGCAAATTGTGAATGAGTAGTCTTACGGGGTTAGGAATTCTTAGAAAATCTAAACTTCATCTGGCTTTTAAATTGTGGCTTTAATTATGGCTTCAAGATATATGTTAGACAGTTTGTCTCATGACATCCTGGAAGTGTCTACTGAGATACCTACTATGTTCCCTCTCTCTCTCTCTTACAAACACACACACACACACACACACACACTCACACACACACACACACAGAGTGATGGGGAAAATGTAGAATATTATAAAAATCCCTAGAACAAGACACCAAGCAACCACTGGGAGTCAGAGAATACTTCTGGAGAAAGGAGTTGAAAACTGTATTAGTCTGTTGCTGTTGCTTATAACATAAATGCCTGAAACTGGATGATTTATAAAGAAAACAAAATTTATTGCTTACCATCTTGGAGACAGAGAAATCCAAAGTCCGGGGAACACATTTGGTGAAGCCCTTGGTGGTGGCAACAGTGACCCAGGGGTCTCAAATGGCAGAAAATGGTGGAACAGAGAGAGACTATCACATGCTATCCCTTTAAAGTGTTCAGAGTCATGTCCCTCATCACCATTATTAATCCATTGAGTATGGCATGGTCCTACAATCTAATCATCCACTCAAGGCCCCATCTTTCAATTACCATACTAGGATTTCCCACCCTCAACAGTTACAGTGAGAATTAAGTTTCTAATGTATAGACTTCGGGGAACAAAATTCATGTGATCCACAGCACTCCACCCTTGGCCCCCAGAGTTCATGTTCTTCTCACAGGTAAATACATTCATCCCATCCCCAAAGTCTTAACTTGTTTCAATTCAAAAAGTCCAAAGGTCAAAGTCCCATCTGTGAAATCAAAACAAGTTATCTACTTCCAAGATACAATGGTGGGACAAACATAGAGTCCATATTTCCATTCAAAAAGGGAGAAATAGGCCAAAAGAAAGGGGTAACAGTTCCCAAAATATGTAACAGGTCTGAAAACCATCAGGGCAGGCATTAAATCTCAAAGCTGGCCAGTCATGTACCTTGACTCCATGTTCAACATCCTCTGCATGCTGGTGTGGAGTTGGGTCCACAAGTCCTTGGGCAGCTCTGCTTCTATGGTTTTCCTGGTCAGAGGCCATATTTCAGCTCTTGCAGGCTGGCATTGCATATTGGTAGCTCCACAATTCTGAGGGTCTCCATGGCAGTCCTGCTCCCACCATTTCACTAGGCATGACACTGGTAGAGTTTTTCTGCTGCGACTCTGAATCCACATTTCCACTAGGCATTCCTCTACTGAAGACTTTATGAAGTGAATCTGCCCCTGTGATGGATCTGTTTCCAGGCCCCTAGGCTTTTCCATACATCCTTTGAAATTGGGGTGGAGGCTCCCACACCTCCACAACTCTGCCATTCTGGGAGCCTGCAAACTTAACACCACATGGATGATGCCAAGCCTTCCAGCTTGTCCTCCAGAGCTGCAGGCCCAGCCACACCTGGGGCCAATTTATCCATGGCTAGAGCAGCCAAAGTAGCTAAGGTGCTGGTGCTGGAAGCAGCTGCCTGAGGTGGCCCTAGGCAGCAAGCCTGCAGAGGGCACTTCAGGCCTTTTCCCCAAAACCATTATGTCTTCCTAGGTCTCTGGGCCTGTAATGGAAGACTCTGCCTCCAAGATCTCTGAAATGGCTTCAGGGCCTTTCTCCCTTTGTCTTGGCTATTTGCACCTGGCTGCCTCAGAGCCATGTTAATGTCTTTAGCAACCAGTCCCTTTGCTTCACCATTGGATTTTTCTCTTGAAAATGCTCTCTGCTTTTCTACCACATGGACAGGCTGCAAATTTTTTAAATCTTTACACTTGCTTCTCTTTTAATTATAGATGCTGGCTTTATATCATGCCTTTTCTGCCATAACTTGGTATAGGCTGTTGCAAGTAGCCATGCAGCTTCCTAAATGCTTTGCTGCTTAGAAATTTCTTCCACCAAATACTCTGATTCACAACTCTTAAGTTCCAACTTCTACAGAGTCCTAGAACATGGACATAATGTAGCCAAGCTCTTGTCAGTTCATAGCAAGGGTGATCTTTGTCCCATTTCCAATAAGTCTCTTCTCATTTATGTGTGAGATCTTCTCAGAATGGCCTTTACTGTCCATATTTCTATCAGTATTCTGGTCACCACCATCTAACCAATCTCTAAGAAGTTCCAAACTTGCCTTAGTTTTCTTTTCTTCTATACTCTCACCAGCATCTAGGCTTTTTCCAGCCCATTTCTCCAAATTACTCCAGCTTCTCCTCAATACCCAATCCCAAAGCCTCTTCCGCATTCCCAAGTATTTGTTGTAACCAACACCCCATTTCTCTGATACCAATTTTCTGTATTAGTCCATTTCTGTTACTTATATCAAAATACCTGGAACTGAGTAATTCATAAGAAAATGAAATTTATTGGTTACGTTTTCAGAGGCTGGGAAGTCCAAAGTCCAGGAAACATATCTGGTGAGGATCTTCTTTGGTGGTGGCTTTACAGCAAGGCAGAGATCTCATATAGCAGAAAATGGCAGAGCAGAGAGAGAGAGAAACTCTCATGTGCTTATATCCTTTTAAATCTTTCAGAACCTTGCCCCTGGGGGTATAGCTCAGTGGCAGAACATTTGACTGCAGAACCTTGCCCCAACCACTATTATTAATCCATTCACTATGACAACGTCCTACAATCTAATCACCTCTTCAATGCCCCACCTTCCAATTACCATAAAAGAATTTCCCACCCTCAACAGTTACAGTGAGAACTAAACTACTAATATATGACTTTGGGGGACACAGTTTAATAAACCCACAGCAAAAACAAAATTGAAACCTGACAAAAAAATAGAAGTTTGCCTAGAGATAATGGGGGAAGGAGTGCCTTAGGAAAAGGGAATGACTAAAAATTTACTGGACATGGAGAGAATGGTCCTTTTGAGAAATTTTATTAAGGCTGCATTTCAAACGTTTTCATAGTTCAGAGGAAGGAAACTACCCCTTGTCAAGCACATAATATGTATGGTCAGAGTGCTTGGTGCTTCAGACTTGCTGTGTTACACAATTTTACAAGTCTTCCTATAGCCACACTCTCCAGAGGGCCCCACCTAACACCTCAATTAAGTATCTCTTTATTATTGGTCAATTTTATCTAATTAGTTTGATTAACTGGATTAAATTTGATTTAGTTTTCTCTTTCTAATCTCACCATTGCCTTTTTTGATAAATCACAGCTAGTCCTGCCCTTGGGATAACTTTTGTCCAAGCTTTTCAAGTATCTCTCTTCTATTATTCAGATGGCATTTTAGACAATGTCTCATTTATAAACCCTCTTTTCGATAACAGTGTTGAGTGTAATTTTCCACCCAATGGTAGTCTAATTCTCTTTATAGAAATTTACAATTTATGCATCTCACTTATTGTAATGCATTTTACAAAGAATGGTTAGAACTTTCTATAAAATTAATATTAAATATTGACAAGTTTCTAGAATTATGTATTTATCTTAAGGAATTATATTTATTCTTTGATAACTAGACTTTTAGCTCTGTGGTGTGTGTGCATATGTATGTATATATGTGTATGTGTGTTGGGGATATATTAGAAGAAAGTGGTACAAGATAATTTGTGAGAGTTTTCTTCTCTTCCAAAATAAATATTGTAGACTTGAATGTTAAAAAAAACCAAACAAACAACAACAAAAAAACAGCAACCTATTTTGACTTTCTCATTTTATAGAAGATATGAGGCCCAGAGATAAGAGTGTTTCTTGTTTTATCCTTTCAGTTCCAGTGTTCGTGTTATAATGTATGTCAGCCATGAGATCATATCTGTTTCAAAATGTGAACTTGTACATGGCAAGCTATCTATTTATAATACTTCTCTTTAGTGGTGCCCAGACTGTCCTCACCTGGATGCTCAATTTAAAAACTATTTTTAGAGAATGACTAGAAAATTATTTCCCTGAATTTATGCCTTTCAACCCAGAGGACAGGGGAAAGTATGTACTGACTATTTCAAAAATGTGTGCATAATATTAGCTGGCTATTATCTAGTTAATGTGTGAGATCTGCTGTCTGCTGTGCTATGAAGTGGAAGTGAGAAGTTGTTGGGAAGAGAATATAAATAGTGTTCTACAAGGATATATTGATCTTCCTTTCTGTTTTCAATTTAAGGTTTTGAAAAAAGTAATTTAAAAAAAGAGGAAAAGTCTAGTGAAAGTCACCATCTTTATTATAAAATGTTATGGCTTATTAGGTTACTAAACCAGCGTGTTCGGTTTTCTGTTTTAAGGTAGAAGGAAGTCAATTGTATTTTGAATTCAAGACATGCAAAAATGGCAACAAATAAATTATACCATGAAACATATTGTTTATTCTTTCATTCATTCATTCAAAAAATTGTTTCTGTGTGCCTATTATGTGCCAGACATTGTGCTAGGTGCTAGATAAGAGAAATCAAAAAGCAGAGTTAGGTACGTTTATGAACTCACAAGTGTTTTGGAAGATGTAGACCAGTAAAACAACAATTGCGGTACAGGTTATGATACAGGAGGGCAAGACATTCAAGAGTTATGTAGATTAGGAGAATATAACTAAGCCTGGGAGAAGGGTGACCAGCGGGATGGCATGAACTCAGTGCCAAAGGACTTATCCTGAGGAGGGTTTCAGACAGGAAGACAAACAGAAAAGGGGCATTCCAGGAACAAGGGACAGAATGTGAAAACACAGAGATGAAAGAGAAAGCATAGTTAGGGAACAGCAGTGGTTCGGTTTAGCTGGAGCAGAGGGGGATATGGCTGAATGGGGGAGAGAGACTGCTGAGAAGAAACAACTGACTTCATAAAATCCCTCTACAAGAAGTTTATGCAGTAACCTAGGTGATGAGAAGCTCTTTGAAGACTTTAATGGGAAAGTGACGTAAACAGAATTCATTCCTTGGATAATCTCCCTATAATAGAATGGAAGATGGACTGGATGAGGATAAAATTGAAGGTGGGGAGATCAGTTAGAAATTCCAGCCCCTGGAGGCTGCATGAACCTCCCATCTACCACGCTTCCCCCCAAAAGAAAATTTAGGTATAGAATCATAGCAATTCAGAAAAGAGTGAATCCTTAGGTTGCAATTATAATTATTTCATTCCGTGATGAAATAAATAAGGTTAAACAGGTTAAATGACTTGCCCGAAGCCAGATAGTTTTGGACAGAACTAGAATTTAGGACCCTGACCTCATCTTTCTCAAAAAACATGGATTAAAATTCACAAAGAACCAGCTCTTCAGCTTCAGAGAAATATTTTAACTAAAGTATTAATGATGATGTGTCTGTGTTAGCAGTACCATAAAGCAAGTGACCTTCATGGATAAAACTCTCCGTGGCTAAAATTAAGAAGACAAAGGAAAATGGGATCTGATTATTAATGTAATTAGTTGATGATCTTGTGGGGTGACAGATACATAAATGACTGTTATTGACTGATGATAATGGAGCTTTCAAGTCTCCAAACTAGTGCTCAAGTTCGGCTCTCAGAAATAATGAGGGACCTGCTTCCTTCATCCTGCCTCCTTACGAGGTGCTAATGCTATATTCCAAATAATGATGTGCAGACCCGGAACAATGTCAGCACTGCTGTTGCTCCACATTAATTCCATTATTATTTATTTTTCTGTTGCTATAGGTTCCGATTTTTTTGAAGATCAGTTGATTGTGAGGTATTATCATGAACAGGACAGAGAAAGAATATCATGATTAACCCCTCTTGAGGACTTCCAAATTCACAATGTGTTCATAAAACTGGAACAAAAGAAATATGTTAAGGCTTTAATGTACTGTAGTGCTCAGGGTTTTCTTAGAATCTTTTTTTTTTTCTTTTTTTAACTCCTTTAAGTCATCTATGTGAATGCCTCCATCACATCTGAAAGTGTAATGGCTCCTTTAAACTGAAGACTTCAGTGCCAGGTAAATAGAATTAGTAGCTCATATATAGAAAGAACATTTTACAGATACATGTATTTACTCAGGTGGATTACCTTAGTTGACTGCAGAACTTGATAATATTCACTATGAGGTTATTCAGACAATTATCATCCCCAGTGAGGACAAGGGGATGCCCACAAACACAGGTTAATAATTGTCAGAACTGATGCCTGAACCCAAGGATCCCAACCCCAAGTCATCACTATGTTGACTGTGCCAAAAGGAATTTTCACTTTGACCAGTACACTATTGACTAGGTAGTGAAGTAATTCTTAAAAGGGGTCAGTGTCATGAAATCTATAGATGTATCAATATTCTCTCAGCCCCAGAGATTCTAAATTTAGGAAAATTAAATTTAGATAAAACTCCTCTAGGGAGTTGAAATGGAAGTCAACCTTCAAGTGTTTCAATGATCACGGAGATCCAAGTAGCGCATGATGATTCCAGGTTGCTAGCTATGGGGTGCACTGCAACCTGGTCCTATTGACTCCTGATGTCCATAGCACGGCCAGTATAACTCATTCTGAGCACTATGGCCTGGGCAAAACAGGCCTTAATGTATAGGCAGAACAGTTGCCCACTTACCTGGGTGGGTCCAGTCTATTTCTCATGTAGAATGGGAGATTAGCACCTCACTCCTCTTCTGGAATAAAACATTGCCACTACTTGTAAAGTACAATCTCATTGTAGAAAAAAAGTTAGAAAGTACAGAACAAAGAAAATCACCACTCAGCGATAACCTTCAAGAGCATTTTTATATATTTTCTTCCAAGATTTTCTCTGTGCGTATTATACCAAAAGGCCCTTGCTCCTATCTGTTCATAGTTTATAAGCTGGCATTTATAACCATGTGCCATTTACAATGCTTTCTTCAGTTCTGAAATGAATTTACTAAGTTCTCCCTTGGAGAGCATGGTAAAACAAGGTTTAGACTGTTCCATTCTGGTAAAACTCGGTTTATATCTTGTTTTACTGGAATAAAAAAGGGAATGGATCAGAGTATGGAACATTCTTTATTCTTTATGTCTTATGAGATACTCTGTGATGCCTCTTTTAGGGAATTAAAGAGGATTACCTTTTACTCCTCCAAATGAGAAAGAAAAAGTTGTAATTGGTTGTCATCACTGTCAATTATTGTGGATATAATAGAAAGAGGCAGTTCATTTCAAGAGTGAAAAATTTACCAGGTTGCATTCCCAGATTGTAACTATGGAAAACCTCTTTCTCCCTGGCCATCCTAAGATGCTGAAAGACCCTGCTGAAAAATGCTTGTGACTCAAATCTGCTTCTTAAAATTCTGAGTTGTTTGCTCTTTGATTTATACAAAAATACTATTTATTTGGAAGAAGGAGGAAGAAAAAGAGATTGGCAGAGTAAAAGGGATTCCTAAGGTTTTGGTTTAATTTAGTTTTATACAATAGGGTTCTGTTGTAGCCTTATCTCTTCACCTAAAATTGTAAAATTCACTTAATATTCATACACCATAAAATTATCTTTGGAAACATGGTTTACAAATAAAATCACAATATTTCCTATGTGCTATGGGTGAACAACAGTTTATCTAATTTATTGTAAGACATTTAGCTTGTTTCCTTTTTGGAGGGAGAAAAGTTAATATAAGTAGCACCAAAATGGACTATCAGAGTGCATAAATGTTTGTCAACATTTGCAAATACGTCCTTTCCGGAGATTCCCAGAAATGAAATAACTGGGTAAAATGGAGCAAATATTTTTAAGACTTTGATACATGCTGGCAAATTGCTTTCCAATTTATACTGCCACCAGCAATGAGTGACAATGGCAATTTCATCACACCTGCTCATTAGTATAAAACAAAACAAAATGCAAAGTACTTGCTATATAAAAAAGGTATTATTTA
Organism: Galeopterus variegatus; assembly: GCF_000696425.1. Classification (NCBI taxonomy): domain Eukaryota; kingdom Metazoa; phylum Chordata; class Mammalia; order Dermoptera; family Cynocephalidae; genus Galeopterus; species Galeopterus variegatus. Next base: position 104,636 of record NW_007733067.1, on the reverse strand, counting down.
CTTTTTGTAGACAAATATCCTCAGAAACAGATATACACAAAGCTCTTCTCAGTAATTAAAGTCTTTGTGATAGACTCTTTCTCTAGGTCAAGAGAAAAATGCTTTGCAAGTACATTTAGAGAAGCTGGAAAGGGAAAATTGTGCCTAAGGATGGGCAACCCTTTGAAAGTGGGGAATGTCAAGAGAGCATTGGTTATACAAGAAGCCCATGAAATACAAATATAATTACTAAATGCAAAATTGGAAAACATTAGAGATAAAATTGACCTCTGTCAAATTTTTGTGTACACTAACTTTGAAAATTACCAATTGTATTAGTTTACCAGGGCTGCCATAGCAAAGTACCACAGACTGGGTAACTTAAACAACAGGAATTTATTTTCTCATGATTTGGAAGGTTAAAATCCAAGATCAAGATGGCAGCAGAGTTAGTTTTTTGTCCCTGAGAGACTGTATCCTTGGTTTTTAGATGACCATCTTCTCCATGAGTCTTTCCTCTGTGTGTCTCTGGACATTGGATTAAGGCCCACCCTCATAATATCATTTTAACCTAATTACCTTTTTGAAGACCCTGTCTCCAAATACACTCACATTCTGAGGTAATGGGGGTTAGAGTTCCAGCACATGTATTTTGAGGGATACAATTCAGCCCATACCACCAACATATTAAAATTTTGAGATTTTCCTTAAAATATAATGCAAATACATTATTTGTGATGTTTACCTATTTATTCACTAATTATTATGATCATTGTTACTGAGCAAGGGCTCACTGCCTGATGCATACAGAAACTAATATCATGGTATAGAATTTTGTGGAACAAAGAAAAGGCTCTATTACAAGGTCAACCAGCAAAGAGACAGGAGGCATGGCTCAAACCTGTCTCCCCAAACCAGGCACTGAATGGGTTTTTAAAGGATCGGTAGTGATCTGGGACTGGGATTGGAGGGCTCCTGTTCAGATCATATGACTAGGCAAAGCACTGGGCCTTGGTCAGGCCATCTCACTCAGCACATGCTAATTGACTGATGAGTCAAAAGCTGATTGGTTGGCCTGAGACAAAAATAAATGATACAGGAAGGGGCTGATTCGTTAATTGGCTGAATCCAGTCCTTCGGTTGCATGAATTCTGTGGAGGATTTTCAGGTGTCTGTGGTGCCTGAGGTACATCTGGAGGGCAGGGTCCATGTCTCTGTACATGCTCAACTTGCATTCTGCAAGATAACTTGTAAACCAACTTAAAATAGAGAAATAGAACTATTTTCAGCTAGTGTAATCAGTTTTCAACTAGTTTTATACATTTTCATCATTACCATCTTCTATGAGACAAAAAATATGTTGCACACCATTATCATTTGGAATTTGTTTCAAGCACATCTGGTTTTACAACAAGTAGATGCAAAGAAATTAGATCTAATAATAGCTGTAGTTGATCTTTGAAGTTCAGTTTCATCCTTCACTGGAATACAGCCTATCAGTTGAAATTGATCATACATCAGTAGGGATGCATGCTCTTAAAATTAGGTCATATGTTAGTAGGGGAAATGAAAATGGAGGGAAAATTTCATCCAAGACAGGTTGAAAAGGTAAGTCAATTTAAAGACTTAACATTTAAATAAGGTGATGTGGAATAACTCTGCTGCCTATCCTTATGATCTTCTGAGAGCTTTGACAGGGAAAAATGATGCCGCCTGGAGAAAAGCTTCCATGATAAGCTCAATGGCTTATGCTTATAATATGCTTATAATCTAGACATGTGTGACATGGTTAGTTCCCTTACAGTTAGGAAATAGATATATCCAATTTTGACCATAAATGACATAAAATTATTCTATACTTCACAATAAGACTAAGGTATAGAAAATAAAACAAAAAAAATTAAATGCAGCTTCTATATATATGCACTTCCTCATGCATGTATTAATAACCATTTATTGGGTACCTTTAAAGAAATAGTGAGAAGGAATGATATGAAATATTGACTTTATGTGCATCACCAGAAATTATATAAATATATTGAGGAGTCAAATGTATTGAAAACTAATAGTTAATAAAGATGAAAGAAATAACAAAATCTTGACCAATCCTAAAGCATTCATTTTGAGCATAAGGGACATAAATATTTGTGATGATCATTTAACTTATCTTGGAATAAAATAGTATTTCTGCTCTGTTAAAGTAGTTGTTGACTTAGATTTGCCTGTGAAAGAACACTTACAGTGGTCAAAATATAGGAAATATTTGTAGGTAGCATGACATTGCATTACTGTGAATATTTGGCCACTTCCAAGTCTTCTATAAATACGGATGTTTCTCTTATACCACAATAACAACAACAACAAAGACCCCTCTTGTCCCTTCCCTCCTCCTTTACCCAATGCACACTGCTTTTCACCATAGAAATGCATCTACAATTGATGAACTATTTTAAGAAATTAATTTCTTCTACAGATTTTTGGCCTTTTCAGAGAAGATCCTTGGAAGCAATCAACAAACTGAAAATCTACACGTTTTTTAGGTTGCAAATTGGACTAAATCAATATTAAGAAAACATTCATATTTTACAGGTTAAATGCTCTGAGTGTTATGATATTAATGAGACATTCTCAAATAAGCACAAATAGTTCAAAATCACATTTTAGTTTACATTAAATAGTAAAGACTGTATTATGTTCAAGGATTACTTTAGTTCAAGTCACTGTACCTATTGCATCTTCATATAAATACCAGTAGAAATGTATCTTAATTTAGCTTATAATAGTTTAATTATTTAGGTGTAAATTAATGCTAAAACTGTAAGAATAAACCACCTTATTTTCTTTAAAAATGATTCTGGTTGTTACTTATTGAATTATAATGTAAACTAAAATTTCTAATAATGAAAAAGCAAATAATCTGTCACTTAAAGTAAATTACTTTAAATTGGATAATGTCTAGCTTTGAATTTAGTGTTTTTTTAAAAGTGTAAAACTAAAATCAGACAATCCACTAAAATATTTTTTGACATTAAAAGACATTTGAGAAAAGGAGAAGGAATACAATTATCTACAGAATCCAGACTGGCATAGTGTAAAAAGTTTGGTGACTAGTATTTGAACGTATTATGTTTAAGCCATGGCTGCATGAAGTAGTAGATGGTCAATGTTTAAGTAGGTTATTAACCTCTGTGTGAGCCACAGCTAATGTCAGAAATCCCGTCAACATCACCAATTGTAGCACTCTTAATCCTGTTTGTGATGCCAATTGTGTAGCTACTCAACCACACTAGTTGTCAGGCTCTTTTACCTTCAGGTAATCCTGCACCAACCGGGCCAATGGTTCAACTAGGGTTGGGTCTGGAGCTCCCAGACCCCTCAAGCCCATTCACAGACTGGTTCACAAACCCTTTACATGCCAGGCTGGGTCACCAGACCCCACATGTGCCAGACTGGGTCACCAGACCCCTTACATGCAGGTCTATGAGTTAGGTACCCAGCCAAAAGGTCCTTGGAGTCCTAGGTTGGAAAGCATGGCCACTCCAAGCAGACACCCAAGGCAGACAACTGCCCGCCTGCTTCACTAAAACTCTCTCCCTATTTCCCTCTCTCTCTCTCTCTCTCGTGATCCCTGGCTTCTGATTTCCACTGCCCCTATGGCTTCATTCCTTCCCACCATTCCCAGGCTGCCCTGCCCCTACACTGCAGCCCAGAACAATCCCAGGGAGACCCCCTCACCATTTCCCATGTTTCTGATCACTCTCAGCCCCTCTAAAGACCTACCAACCAACCAAGCTGAGACTCCTCCCCACTCAGGGTCTTTGTGTCTTTCTCCCAGGCCTTCTGCCACATCCCTGCCTCCTTCCCCGCTTCCACCCCAGCCTCCTGGATCCGCATCAGAGAGATTTATCTCTGTCCTTTCTTCATCTTGCAGGACTCTTCCTCACAGACACCTCACCCCACCCCCAACCATCACTGTGGGCCAGAACTCTAATTTGGAGTCCAATGAAGTGCCTCCCCACCTCCCTTCTCTAGTCACTACAGGGAGTTAACAGGGAGGGCACTGTCCTGGGTTCAAATGCTGGCTCTGCCAGCTGGTTTGCATTGTGTCCTTAGACACAACAAATTGATTCTCCCTTTCTGAGCCTCAGTTTCCTGCCCTGAAAAGTAGGGGTGAACACTTACCTCCCTCTGAGGAATACTGCAGACAATTTGGGTGAAGGCTGGCACATAGGAAGCACTTCACAGATGTTAGCTGAGGTTGGGACTATGGGCATGAGTCAGATGGCTGTGGATTCTCGGCACAGGCTGTCATTAGTTGTTCCATGAGCTTGCAGATACACTCCCTGCTTGAAGCCTCAGTTTCCTTACCTCTAAATGGGGTTGATGGTAGCACCTTCCTGGCAGTGACATTTTCAAGAGCCAATGAGATTATGTGAGGAAGATGCACAGGGCCAGGCATATTGCAGCTGCTGTTGTTATTATTACTTTAATTATTCAGATAAACAAGTTCAAATCAAGTTTCTGTCCTTTCCCTGCTGTGTGACCTCAGGCAAGTGACCTCACCTCTCTGAGTTTCAGTTTCCTTATCTGTAAAATGGGGTTGATGGTAGCACCTTTCTGGCAGGGACATTTTCAAGAGCCAATGAGATTATGTGAGGAAGATGCACAGGGCCAGGCATATTGCAGCTGCTGTTGTTATTATTACTTTAATTATTTAGATAAACAAGTTCAAATCAAGTTTCTGTCCTTTCCCTGCTGTGTGACCTCAGGCAAGTGACCTCACCTCTCTGAGTTTCAGTTTCCTTATCTGTAAAATGGGGCTCATATGAGGACTTCCTCCTCCTTTTGTTGTTAAAAGTGAGGATTGGAAGATGGCTAATTCCTTTTTTTCCTTTCCTGCAGCTCTAGTCAGTAAGACCTGCTTGTCATTCCTGGCAGGGAGTCACCTGTTTCCCTCTGGAATCTGAGGTTTCAACCCCCTTCCCTGCTACCTGCTTACCATGGCCACAGTCCACTGGGGTCATGCTCCCCCACCCCAAGTTCCAGGGCTCCCCAACAGGGGGCCAGCCTCCCTAGGTTCCCTAGCAACAGGCCCGGGTGTTGGGGCGCCATCCAGGCGGGAGGGATACGGGCCAGCTGGTGGTGCCAGCCAATTTTAGCTTCCACCCCCGGCCCCTAGGGGCTTTGTCACCCACTGCCCCAGCTGCCCTTTGCAGGGGTCCCTCAGCCACACTGCCTGAAGTGGGGTACCATCCCATCTCCAGTTGCCACCCCCCCACCCCCCGTGCCACCTGACAGAGATTCTTCTCCATGCCCTTTATCTCTGTGGGGATGGGAGACCTTATTGCTGGATCTCTGCCTTCCTTCCACCCTCCCCTGGGAGGATGCCTGGGGTGGTGGGCAGCCTAGTGGGAAGAGGGAAAGAGCTAAGTGCTCAGGAGTCTGCAGGCCCGGGTTCCAATCCTGGGCACTCTGCTTCATCTGCCCTGTGACCTTGGGCAAGGTACTCACCCTGTCTGCACTGTGGGGTCTCTGACTGAAGAATGTGGATTGTAACTGGACCTACATCAGAGACCAGGGTGAGGGCACAGTGGGTGGCAGGCACATGGCTAGATCTCTAGCCATGGTGGTGGTTACTGCCCAGCCGTGGGGGGCATTGTCTTCTTGCCCCTTGTGAATGAATGCTTGACCTTGATGAGGAACCTTCTCCTTCCAAGCTTCAGTTTCTTCTCTGGAATATGGAGATACAGGGGTCTCCCTCATTGGGCTTCTGTGGGAATTAAATGCAGGTGAGGTTCTCATTCACACAGGACTTGGCCCACGGTTTGGGCTGCTTAAAACATGACGTGAGAGCATGAGGCTGTGCAGTACAGTGATAGCAAAGGACATCAACTCCAGTAAATGGCCTGGGTTCAGATCCTGGCTCTGGCCCTCAGTTTCCCCACTTGTAAAGTAGGGAGGATAATGCAGTGCATGGCATTACGTTGCATTAATGACTATCATTCATTAATGTTGGTCGTCATCACTGTTAAGTGGCCTGGTGGAGATTCCCTGCAAGGAGCAGACTCAGCTCCTTGGCTACCCGGCCTTCTCTCTTCCTCAGCACCCTTTGTCCTCCTGTTTCCCTGTCTCAGCCCTGGGAATGGCGCAGGGGCAGCACAGGCTCTGAGCAGAGCCATCTTGGCTGGGGCCTCTGGCCTGAAAGGGAGGTGCAGTCTCTGGGGCTCACAATCAGGCTGGGGAAACTTGGAGCAGGCAGGTGACTTGCGGGGGAAGAGAGGCCTGGGAGAGACAGGACAGCAGGAACAGAACGTCGGGGACTGAGAGGAGTGAAGGTGTGGGCAACAACCAGTCAGGGCTTGGATCAGGCAGCTCAGGGAATAACTGTGTCTCCCACGGAAGGAAGTTAACAATGACTGGACCAGGACATTAGTACGGAATGAAAGACTTGGTTACAGTGTTTGGAGTTGAATCTGGAGTGACAATGACTGGAATAAAATGTTGACATTCAGGTTTGGATAGAATTTGGAGGCTGGAGTGGGGACGGTGATGGATAAACTTGAATGTTGGGACTGCTAATGGTGGTGTAGTCTTGAGTCCAGACGGAGGTCAGCATTGATTGGGGTTGAGGGCTACAGCATTTAGAAGAAAATATTGTGGAGATGGTGCAGGTACCCGGAATGAGAAAAGGAGACTGGGGCTAGACTGACTGCAGTAAGAACTGAAGAAGAGGCCTGGTATCTGGGGCCCTGGGTGCTGTGGAGTCAGGGGGACCCCAGGGTGGTGGTTCTTTTTGTAGAGAGAGGGAAGATCCAAAGGCATTGTGCTTCTCTCCCTGGCCTAAGTTTGAAAAAGGCCACAAAGGGGCTGGTGGCCAGGGCTAGAGTTCCCTGCCCCAGCCCATGAGTGCTGCCGAAGGTGGGACTGAAAAGCTCACACTCCGTCTCCCCTGCCCAGCATGGCACCTTGGGCAGTGGGCGCTCCTCAGACAAGGGACCATCCTGGTCCAGCCGCTCCCTGGGTGCCCGCTGCCGGAACTCGATCGCCTCCTGTCCTGAGGAGCAGCCCCACGTGGGGAACTACCGCCTGCTGAGGACCATTGGAAAGGGCAACTTTGCCAAAGTCAAGCTGGCCCGGCACATCCTCACAGGTCGGGAGGTGAGTCTGGGGATGGGGCGGGGCCCAGGGCAGGCTCCTGCAGGACCAGGGCTTTGGGGAGTTTGGCAGATTCAGGGTTGGCCCTTGGTTTGCTCTATGACATCAGGTAAGTCCTTGGCTCTCTCTGAGATAGGTTGCAACATCTCACATTTTTCCAGAACAACTTCAGTGGGCAAAGAGAACCAATTTGAGACATCTCTGAAATTGCTGGGAAATCTAAGATAACAGGCAGAGCCATGTGCTTTACTTCTAAGGATACACATGGCTTTTATGCACTAACCTGGAACACCTGCCTGTTTTAGTGGTGAACTTTGCGTTTTTTGTGTGTTGTTGTTTTTTTTTTGATAGTGAACTTTGGTTCCTTGAAATCTTCCAGTGATCTTTGAGACCACGCCAGGTTTAGTTGTGTTGAGTCCTCAGTTACACACAACTGCTCTCTCTCCACTTCCCCTTCCATAGTGGGCATCTGTGCTGAGTGTGGTAGTATTATTGCAGAAGCGCCCACACAGACTTTGTAACTTAGATATAAGGCCTCTAATTCACACTGAAATGAGAAAAAGATGGTGGTTTCATGATTTCCTCTGTAGCCTCCCTTCAACTTTAGAGAAATGACTGGAGCAATTTCTCCTGCCTTGGTTGGACTTTCCCCGATCTCACGCTGTCTACACCATACACACGAAAGAAACCAGGCCCTGATGGTTTTATGGGAAAATTCTACCAAACAGTCAAATTTTATGCCTATTCTTTGAGAGACTAAAGGAAGAGACTCCACTGCCCAACTGATTTTTATGTGCTAATTTAACCATAAGACCAAAACCGGACAAGAAACAAAGTTACAGGCCAGTCTTACTAATAAACATAGATACAAAAGTCTCGAACAAAATATCAGCAAGTAGAATCTGGCAGATAAACTAAGGAAAGCTGTATGATGACAAAGTTGGGTTTATCCCAGGAATGCAAAGTTCTCTCCACTGGCAATTTATTCATGTCCTTCGCGACAGTCACAGATTAGAGGAGAGAAACCATATGATCATCTCAATACTGGCATAAAAAGTGTTTGACAATTTTTAAAAAATCCACTCATGAGAATATGAGGAAAGCTAAAGGACCCTCTCCCCCACAAAGAACACGTCATTCTCCGTATGTGGATCTTGTATATGATTCCAGGGATTTCTAAGAGGACCAGCTTCTACAGGAACAAGACCTCTTAGGAGAAGAGTTCTTTAATCCATGGATCTGGGGGTTAATGGGGAGTCGCCCCAAAACCCTTTGGTAAAACTACAGACCTAGGACGATTAAGACTTTTTTGTTTTGTTTTGTTTTGGCGGCTGGCTGGTATGGGGATCCCAATCCTTGACCTTGGTGTTACAAGGCTGCATTCTAACCAACTGAGCTAACCAGCCAGCCTTGGATTAAGACTTTGAAAGGGCACTCACTGCTGAAAAATTTATAGTGCTCTACCCCGATGTATAATTCAAAATAAAAACCTAGCTACACGGGCCAGCCCGGTGGCGCACTGCTACAGTGCGCC
>NW_007733067.1:72513-94827 GCF_000696425.1 Galeopterus variegatus | reverse complement strand
TTTTTTTTTTTTGGCAGCTGGCCTTATGGGGATCTGAACCCTTGACCTTGGTGTTAAAAGACAGCTCTCTAACCAGCTGATCTAAGAGGCCAGCCCTTTTAATTTTTAAGTGTTTAAGAGGTAGCCTCTATCAGACTGCATAAATTCAAATCTGGCCCACAACTTACTAGCCATGAAGCTTTGGCTGAGTGATTGAACAGTCTGTGCCTCAGTTTCCCCATTTGTAAAATGGGGATAATCCTAGCACTTAGAGAGTTGTTGTGAGGATTAAGAGTTCTCATTTGCAAAGCACATAGACCAGGGCCTGACATATGGTGAGTGCTCAGTAAATGTTAGCTACAGTTATTATTTATTATTCCACAGTTCATGCATTCAGAACAGATGTGATGGAAGATTGATCTAAGATGCCCTTACAAAGGGGCTCCCTCAAGGTGTAGTCACCTCACACATGCTCACACAGATCCCTGGAGTGGCCTCATGGGATGGCCCTACCATGGAATGGGGGATATTTCCCTGAAGACGTAAGGGTAGCACTGGAAATGTTGGGAACAGCGTGTCGAAAGGCCCTGAGGCCCAGATTCCCCATCTACTAGGAATGGCCCAGGTTGAGGACTCTTCTGAGGTAGGGGACAAAGGAAGGACATCCTGGGGTGATCTGAGTTGGGGGACCTCTCCCAGGTCGAATGGTACTATGTAGTATATTGACCTTTACCCTTTCCTTTATCCACCTTTAGGTCGCCATCAAGATCATTGACAAAACCCAGCTGAATCCCAGCAGCCTGCAAAAGGTGAGGCCCAGGGAGAGGGAGCAGGGTGGAAGCGAGGTTCCTGGCACAGCCAGGCGACCTGCCCAACCCCTCCAGCATGGGCCTTGCAACAAAGGGGAATCCCAAAACCACCCATCCTCACTCTTCTCTCTCTTCCTTTCTGACCTTCTTCAGCTGTTCCGAGAAGTCCGCATCATGAAGGGCCTAAACCATCCCAACATTGGTGAGGAGGGGAAGGGAGTGGTCTCAGAGGCAGGCCACCAACCGGGCCTTGGGAAAGGAGAGAGTCAGGGGAAGGTGGGAGGACCACTGGTTATCACAGTTAGACCTGGTTTCTCATAGTGGCATCACTGCTGTGTGACCTTGTGCGAGTCACTTAACCTTTCTGAGACTCTGATTTCTCTTCTGGAGTGGGAGTGATAAGAGGGCCTATTTCAAGGTCATTGTGAGGATTGGGTAAGATCGTGAATTCAGAACACTTAGTTCAGGGCTAAGCTGTGGGAGCTGGTCTGATTGTTTTCATCAGCAGCATTGTCATCATTAGGCAGAGGTGGGAGGGAGGCGTCTTTGCTGAAAGAAGCAGGGTTTAGCCTGGCCTGGTTGTGGCTGCAGTGTTCATTCATCCATTCGTTCATTTACTCGGTAAATATTTTTTGAGTGGCTGCTGTATGCCATGCACTAGGGATACGGCAGTGAAGAAAACAGACACAAATTCCTGACCTCATTGAGCTGACATTCTTGTGAGAGAGAAAGTAGAAAAGGTGGTAAAGGGGGGCTGAGGATTTTAGAAAATCTTGCCATCAGTAGGGAGTCATTGAGTGTTCTTTGTAGGGGCTGTTATGGTCAGCACACCCGCATAGTTACTGAGTATAGGTGGAGGGTGGGGGGTGTCCCTTTCCGCCTAACACCCACCCCCCAATTTCCTGCCCCCCACCTTGGCCATTGCAGTGAAGCTCTTCGAGGTGATCGAGACTGAGAAGACACTGTACCTGGTGATGGAATACGCAAGTGCCGGTGAGGCCCCACCCTCCCTGCCCTGCCCCCTGCATCCTCCACGCCCCTGCCCTGACGCCACTCGGCCTCTGCCCTACAGGAGAAGTGTTTGACTACCTCGTGTCACACGGCCGCATGAAGGAGAAGGAAGCTCGAGCCAAGTTCCGACAGGTCAGGGGTGGGGCTGGGGGGTGTGCCTGGGTTACTGGAGAGAGCATCCGAGAGCTGGGCATGGGTCTGGGCTGGCCAGTGACCTGGGGGCAGGGCTTAAGTCTGGGTGGGGGTGAAGGTGCAAAGTCTGGTGTCCATGGACATGCAGATGCTCATATGTGAGGATGTAGATGTAGGTGTGCAGGTGCCCAGCTGGGCCGGTGAGAGGATGTTCAGCCATGAAGGTGCCCAGGGTGCAGGTGTTGCATGTGTGGGCACAATGGTGTGGCCAGTGGGTAGGTGTGTAGATGAGAGGGCACACAGGTGTGGCACAAGGGTGCTGAGGCATGAGTATGGAGGACTGAGGATCAGAAGAAGTGTGGGAAGTAGTGTGTGGGTGCCCAGGAGTGTAGGGGTGTGAGTAGGAGAGTGTGTGGCAGCCACTGGGTGCATGGGTGAGGGGCCCAGGTGTGGGCATGTAAGTCTGTGGGTAAGAGGGCATACAGGTGTGAGAGTGTCCAGGTTTGTGGTAGCGAGGATGCCCAGGTGTGTAAGAGTGTGGGAGGGGGCCCAGGTGTGGGTCTGCAGGTTGGTGGGCAAGAGGCTGTGTGGTGTGTGGATGCCCAGGTGGGTAAATAAGAAGATATGTGGATGTCCGGGTCTGTGGCAGTGAGGGTGCCCAGATATGAAGGAGAGCATGAAGGTGTGAGAGCAACCAGGGACGTAGGTAAGAGGGCATGCAGGTGTGATGGTGTCCAGGTATGTAAGAGAACATGCAGGTATGAGGGTGTCCAGGTGTGGGGTTGTGAGGGCACGTGTGATGGCGCCCAGGTGGGAGGGTAAGGGGACATGCAGGTGTGAGGGTGCCCAGATGTGAGGGAACCCAGGTGTGAAGGTAAGGGGACATGCAGATGTGACGGCGCCCAGGTGTGAGGGTAAGGGGACATGCAGGTGTGACGGCGCCCAGGTGTGAGGGTGCCCAGGTGTGTGGGTAAGGGGACATGCAGGTGTGAGGATGCCCAGGTGTGAGGGTAAGGGGACATGCAGGTGTGAGGGTGCCCAGGTGTGTGGGTGTGAGGGTATCAGTTTGGGACTGTCCAGCTGCCCTGACAAGGCTGTCCTGGGTGTGAGGGGTTTAAGCCCTGATGAATTGGGGCCACATGTCTGTCTGCAGGTGTGTGATGTTCTAAAGGGAGTTTCCAGGTGTGAAAGTCAGGACGGGGCTAGTCCCAATGTCTTGGTTCTGATGTCCCTGAGCATGAGGATGTCTCACTGTCTGGATGTAAGGATGTCCAGGTGTCCCCGTGGAAGTGTGTGTCTGTGCAGGTCTCATGAGAGTCTCTTACTGTGTCCAATTCAGTGTGTGAAGCCCCAGGGAAGGACTGGGGTCCAGCAGCTTGGTTGTGAGTGGCTTCTCAGGGCCACTGAGGGAGGCTGAAGGCTTTGGGGCCACAAGTAACTTGCCCTCTTGTTCCTTCCAGATTGTATCGGCTGTGCACTATTGTCACCAGAAAAACATTGTACACAGGGACCTAAAGGTAAGCCTCCCACACCACTGTCACCCCAGGGGCCCCAGCTCAGCCCACAGACAAGCCCCCCCATATCTCCCCAGCCCAAACCCTGGTCCTCTCCACGATTCGCCTGTATCCTTCAACAAATTCCCCCAGCCCTCTTCTCCTGGTGCTCCTCCCTTGGCACCCAAAGCCCCTTTACTCTTTCCAAGTTTTGTGGCAAAGGCAAGGCCAGCAGGTGGGACACTGGTGGGGGAGGTAGGGACAGGGGGAGTGGACAAAGGGGAAAGAAACAAAGTGTCCTAGAACAGCCCTGGACAGTTACACGGGTATTAGACAAGGACACCCTCAGAGCCTGATGGCTTGGTATCTCTCAGACTTTAGAACATTCAGGAATAGTTGAGAATTTAGATTTTAGATGCCCAGAGTCACATTGCCTGCAGGGTCTTAGAATCACAGGAAGTTTAGAACTTGAGAAGGACCTTTGAGAAAGAAACCACCTTGGCTAGCACTAGGTAGGGGAGGGACACAGCAGGGCTAGCCCCCAGCTGTCCCCTTGAGTAGCTCTGTGTCCTCGGGGGTCCCCGTTCCATACCTCCTCAGAGAGAGCTGCATGTGTCAGGACTTCCCATCGAAGACCAATAGATGAACGTTTGTCTGGCTTGGATCAAGTTGTCTTGACTGTCATTTTGTGAGCACCTAAAATGTACAAGGCCATGTGCCTAAGTGCTTTAAGGAAGTGCTTTTCAAACTATCTGTGGTGAAGGACTAGGTTTGTTTTGTTGGTTTTTTTTTAAAAAAACAACTTATCCTGGCCGGCCCGTGGCTCACTTGGGAGAGTGCGGTGCTGATAACAGCAAGGCCACGGGTTCGGATCCCTATATAGGGATGGCCAGTTCACTCACTTGGGAGAGCGTGGTGCTGACAACACCAAGCCAAGGGTTAAGATCCCCTTACCGGTCATCTTAAAAAACAAACAAACAACTTGTCCGTCGTGGACATGTATTTTTGTAAAACACAATAAAAATGAATTGCAGTAAAAATGAAATGACGGGCCTGGCCGGTTAGCTCACTCGGTAGAGTGAGGTGGTGATAACACCAAGGTCAAGAGTTCAGGTCCCGGTGCCGGCCAGCTGCCAAGAAAATAAAAAGATAGAAATGAAAAAAAGATGTACAAAGTGCAAGCCACATTTTAAAAATTATTATTAGATTCAAAAGACAATAATTCTACTGTTAAATTGCTGTAGAATTTTCTACACACTCACTCTGCGCTTCCTTCCTGGTGAGTCCACACACAACCCTCGCAACCCTCCAGCAAGAGCCTTAGAGGCTTCTGCCTTTGCCCTGCAGCGGTGCAGTAGATGGTGCAGTAGATGGTGCAGATTAACCTGGAGGCCTCGCGCCCCCTGGCAGAGGGTCCTGCCAGTGGTTAAAACAAGTTTTGGGGTCCTACTAGTGTACCCCGGGGAAAAACTGAGGGGACAGACCCAGATGGGAGGTTGCAGCTGGATCGTGGAGCCTCGAATGCTGGGTTGTAACCCCTGAGCAAGACAGATGCTGTTAGAGTCAGGTTTGGGGAAGAGCGCTGGGAGTGTGTCTTTGTAGGTTTTGTCCCTTTGTTGGGGCAAGAGCTGGGGAAGGGTGGTACAGAAAGAACCAGGAGCTATAGGGAGACCCGTGAGGAGGCTGGAGATGCTGGTGGCCTGACCTAGGGAAGTACCACAGTTGGGATGCGTCAGATGTGGGTGACATTCCTAAGTCTGGATTTGTGCATCTATTTGTTGTCAAAAGGCTGGAGAGGCAGGATGCTGGAGGCGCCACGCTCAAGCCATGGAGATGACCGGCCTTGTTTGGATTCCAGCTCTGCCCTTTATTTCTGTGGACAGGGTTGCCTCCCTAAGCCTCAGTTTACTCGCCTGTGAAATGCAATTGCAAAGACCATGTGCCACAAAAAATAGACAGAACTTTATAGAAATAGGAGGCATTTATTTATTTATTTATTTAAAGATGACTGGTAAGGGGATCTTAACCCTTGACTTGGTGTTGTCAGCACCACACTCACCCATTGAGCTAACTGGCCATCCCTATATAGGGATCTGAACCCGTGGCCTTGGTGTTATCAGCGCCACACTCTCCCAAGTGAGCCACAGGCCAGCCCAGGAGGCATTTATTGAGTGCTGTATTCCATGTGCCTTTGTAAGCACTTGACACATGACCACCTATAAGGCAGATGCTGTGATTACCCTCAGTTTACACATGGGGAAACTGAGGCCCGAAGAGGTCTGGTAACCTACCCAAAGTCACATAGCAAGTGAGCATTGGAGCTGGAACGGGAAGCTGGGATTCTCCAAGAATCTGTACCCTTGACCTCGTGTTATGCAGCCTCTCTTATAAATGATGGTCCACAAAGCTGGGCACATAGTAGGTATGCAACAAGTACTAGATTAAATGACTTTCATTTTTATGGATCTTGAGCAGTCAGTCCTCATCTTTTTCTGATGCATAAACTGAGGCTTAGAGGCAGGCAAGAGTTTGCTTGAAGACCCCCAGCTCATCAGACCATATGGGATAATATTAATGTTATGTAGTGCTCACAGGGTATGAAGTAATGTTCTAGAACTTTTATGTGGATTAAGTCATTTATTTTTTATTTATTTATTTATTTTTTAAAAGATGACAGGTAAGGGGATCTCAACCCTTGGCTTGGTGTTGTCAGCACCACACTCAGCCAGTGAGCTAACCGGCCATCCCTATATAGGATCTGAACCCGTGGCCTTGGTGTTATCAGCACCACACTCTCCCGAGTGAGCCATGGGCCGGCCCTGGATTAAGTCATTTAACTCTCAGGCTGCCCCTGAGGAAGGGACTATGATTATCCCCAATCTGTGGATAAGGAAACTGAGGCCCAGAGAGGTAAAGTCACTGCCCAAGGTGGGCCAGCTCCAGAGCTCCTATCTACTCCACATGCTCACGTGAGGTTTTGGCCATGAGTCCCACCCTCTGCCCTCTCTTTCTTTCTTCTCAGGCTGAGAACCTCTTGCTGGATGCCGAGGCCAACATCAAAATTGCTGACTTTGGCTTCAGCAATGAGTTCACACTGGGCTCGAAGCTGGACACGTTCTGCGGGAGCCCCCCGTATGCCGCCCCGGAGCTGTTCCAGGGCAAGAAATACGATGGGCCAGAGGTGGACATCTGGAGCCTCGGCGTCATCCTCTACACCCTTGTCAGCGGCTCCCTGCCCTTCGATGGGCACAACCTCAAGGTGCTGGGCAGAGCTGGTGCGGGGATATTGCTTTCCATGATCAAAACCCTTCCCCCGCACACCTCCTCTGCAGAGGGCCAGAGCGGAGGGGCTGGCCTGTGGTCATTCACAAGATGGGGGCAGGCAGGATGCAGGTCCCCACTGCCGTGAAGCCAGGCAAATAAACCATGCTGTGCTGGGGCTCACAGCAGGAGCTTCGCAGCTGACAGGTTTGGGTTCAAAGCCTGGCTCACTCACCCACTCAGTAAATGTTTATTGCTCACCTCTGTGTCTCAGGCTTTGTTTTAGTCTTTGCAAATACGGTGTGAACAAGACAGACAAAAATTCCTGCCCTCATATATGCTATATCATGGGTGAACCTTGAAAACATTGTGCTAAATGACAGAAGGCAGTCACAAAAGGCCACAGAGTGTATGACTCCATTTATATGAAATGTCCGGAATAGGCAAATCCATTGAGACAGAAAGTAGATTCATGGTTGCCTAAGGCTGGGGCGATGGGGGAGCTGGGGATGATAACTGAGGGACACAGGGTTTCTTTTGATTTGATGAAAAATGTAAAATTGATTGTGTTGGTGATTGCACAACACGGTGAATATACTAAAAACCATTGAATTCTACATTTGAAACAAAAAAATGTCTATCTTCTCCAGGGTTCTATTCCTGTACTAGCCACCCACCCCCCCAAAAAAAATTATTGTCCTGTCCTCATGGACTAACATTCCAACAGCAGAGTCAGGCAGAAAACAAAATAAATAAGCAAAATGTGTATTATGTCAGTTGCTGGCCAGTGCTGGGGGGGGGCAGGGGGCGGGGAGAGAATATTGGAAAGAGGTGGGAAGTGTGGGATGAGTTGTAGTTAGCATTTTTTTCCCCCTTAGAACTTTTTATTTTGAAACATTGCCAATCTACAGAAAAGTTGCAAGAATAGAACAAAGAACACATGGTACCTTTCAAGAGATTCACAATTGCTGGCATGTGGCCACATTGGCTGTATCTGTCTGTATATGCACATGATGTTATTGCTGTCGTCATCGTTATTGATGGACCATTTGACAGTTAGTTGCAGACATTGTGTCCCTTTGTCCTTAAAGGCTACAGTGAATTATATCCTGAGACCAGGGGCATTTTCCTGCACAGGAAATGCAGCACTTATAGGATCTTGGCCCCTACCCCACAGTCCATACTTCATCAGTCATCCCAGGAACATCGTTGGAGCTGTTTTTCTCCCTAGCCCAGGATCCACCCAAGTTCCCGAGCTGCATTCAGTTGAGCTGTCTCTTTTTGTCTCTTTGTCTGGAACAGTTCTCGGCCTCTCTTTGTTTTCCATGACATTGACATTGTTGACAAGTTCAGGCCAGTTATTTTGCAGAACATTCCTCAATTTGGGTTGCCTGGTGTTTCCTCGAGATTGGATTCAGGTGGTGAATTTTCGGTGGGCATTCCACAGCTGGGATGCTCTGTCCTGCTTGGTACGCCCTGTGAGGAGCATGTAGCAATTTGAGATTGATAAGTCAGGGAAGTCCTTGCTGAGGACAGGCCATAAGAGCAGAGACCCAAGTGATGAGGAGAAGGGAGCCCCTTCACCATGTCCTTGGCTGAGCAGCTGACCCCTCTAAGCCTCAGTCTCCCTCTGTGTTCAGTGAGGATCATAAAGATACCAAACTTGTAGCAGTGATTTGAGGCCTTGCTGAGATCAAGGATGCAAGGTGCTCACTTAGTACAGCCCCTGGCACTCTGGAAGTACCTGGAGCCTGGGACGAGGGTCCTATCGTGGAATAATTTTCCTGAGCCCCAAGTGTGAAGCTAAGAGACTTTTTTTTTTTTTTAAGATGACCGGTAAGGGGATCTTAACCCTTGGCTTGGTGTTGTCAGCACCACGCTCAGCCAGTGAGCGAACCAGCCATCCCTATAAGAACCCGCGGCCTTGGTATTATCAGCACCGCACTCTCCTGAGTGAGCCACGGGCCGGCCCATAAGAGAGTTTTTATTTTTTTTTTAAAAGATGACTGGTAAGGGGATCTTAACCCTTGACTTGGTGTTGTCAGCACCACGCTCACCCAGTGAGCTAACCGGCCATCCCTATATGGGATCCGACCCCGTGGCCTTGGTGTTATCAACACCGCACTCTCCCGAGTGAGCCACGGGCCGGCCCTGAATAAGAGAGTTTTTCAAAGGGCCAGGCCAGTGTCTCACCGGCCTCAGGCCCTTATCACCTCCTGCCATCCTAGTTTTCCCCACCAGGGACCCCGGGTCTTGCTGGGCAAAGAAGGCACACAGCAGGGGGCAGGTTCAGCTCTGTCATTTCCTTTATTTTTCTTTATATTTATTTATTTATATATTTAAAGAAAAACGACATTTATTGCTTACAGTTTCTGAGGCTGGGAAGTCCAAAGTCCCTTTAGTGATGATGGAGTCTCACATTGTAAGGTGGTGGAAGCAAAGAGGAGAGAGAGAGAGAGAGACAGAGACAGAGACTCTCCACTTTTACAGCCCTCAGAACCACACCCCTGACCACCATGTTTAATCTATTCACTACGGCACGGTCGTACAGTCCAATCACCTCTTCAAGGCTCCACCTTTCAATTACCATAATAGGATTTCCCGCCCTCTTAACAGTCACAGTGGGGGTTAAGTTTCTAATACATAAAACTTGGGGGACACAATTCAACCTTCAATGAGTTTTGGGGGAACAATTCAATCTGTTATATTCTGCCTCTGGCCCCCCAAAACTCTTGTCTTTTCCACATGCAAAACATTCATTTTATCCCCAAAGTCTTAACTTGTTTCAACTCAAAAGTCCAAAGTTCAAAGTCCCATCTGTGAAGTCAATACAAGTTACCTACTTCCAAGATACAATGGTGGGACAAACATAGGGCATATATTCCCGTTCCAAAAGGGAGAAATAGACCAAAAGAAAGGAGAAACAGGTCCCAAACAAGTCCGAAACCCAGAAGGGCAGGCAGTAAATCTCAAAGCCAGTGAATCTTGTAACTTGACTCTATGTTCAGTGTCCTCTGCATGCTGGTGTGGGGGTTGGGTCCGCAAGTCCTCTGGGACCTCCACTGCTGTGGCTTTCCTGGTCTCAGGTGATGCTTTAGCTCTCACAGGCTGGCGTTGCACGTTGGTAGCTCCACAGGTCTGGAGTCTCCATGGTGGTCCTGCTTTCACAGTTCCACTAGACATTGCACTGATGGTATTTCTCTGCTGCAACTCTAACCCCACGTTTCCACTTGGCATTGCTCTAGTGAAGGTTGTCTGTGGTGACTCCTCCCCTGTGACAGATCTCTTCCTGGGCCTCCAAACTTTTCCATACATCCTTTGAAATCTGGGTGGACGCTCCCAAGCCTTCCCAGCTCTGGCATTCTGTGAGTCTGCAGACCTAACACCACATGGATGCTGCCAAGGCTTCCAGCTTGTATTTTCCAAAGCTGCACATCTAGCTACACCCGGGGCCAATTTAGCCATGGCTGGAACAGCCAGAGCAGCTGTGGTACTGGTGCTAGAAGCAGCTTCCTGAGGTGGCCCTGAGCAGTGAGCTTTTTGAGGGTATCTCTGGCCTGTTCCCCAGGACCATTCTGTCTCCCTAGGCCTTTGGGCCTGAAATGGAAGGGTTGGCCCCAGAGGCTTCTGCAGTGCCTTCAGGGCCTTTCCCCCTTGTCTTGATAATCACGTACTTTTGTGTTAATCTTCTTAGTACCATTGAATTTTTCTTCTTCTTCTTTTTTTTTTTTTAAAAAGATGACCGGTAAGGGGATCTTAACCCTTGACTTGGTGTTGTCAGCACCACGCTCAGCCAGTGAGCGAACCGGCCATCCCTATATGGGATCCGAACCTGGGGCCTTGGTGTTATCAGCACCGCACTCTCCCGAGTGAGCCACGGGCCAGCCCGAATTTTTCTTCTGAAAATGCTCTCTGCTTCTCTACCACATGGCCAGGCTGCAAATTTTCTAAATCTTTACACTCTGCTTACCTTTTATTTATTTATTTTTATTATATTTTTAAAAGATGACCAGTAAGGGGATCTTAACCCTTGACTTGGTGTTGTCAGCATCACACTCTCCCATGTGAGCAAACCGGCCATCGCTATATGGGATCCGAACCCATGGCCTTGTTGTTATCAGCACCACACTCTCCCGAGTGAGCTATGGGCCAGCCCTTCTGCTTCCCTTTTAAATTCCGGCTTTATGTCACACTTTTTTGCCACCATAACTCAGCGTAGGCTGCTGCAGGTAGCCATGCAGCTTCCTTAATGCTTTGCTGATTAGAAATTTCTTCCATCAAATGCTCTGGTTCACAACTCTTAAGTTCCAACTTCCACGAAGTTAGTTTCTGAGTCTGTAAAGTCCAAAGTCCATCTGGTGATGGTGACTGTGACCTAGGGGGTCTCACACTGTAAGGTGGTGGAAGGAGAGAGAGAAGAGGAAAGGGGAAGGGAGGGGAGGGAACGGTCATTTCATTTCTGAGTGACCTTGGACAAATCTCCTTGTGAACCTCAGTCTCCCCACCTGTAAGGTAGGGACATTGAGTATCCACTTGCAGCCCGACTGGGAATGTAAAGCCCTTCACTGGGGTTGGCATCTGGCCGTGGCATCACACTTGGGAGCCATTCTAGTGGTGGTAGTAGTGGCCCACAGGCTACTTCTCACCATCAGTTGACAGAGGCAGTGTGGTGCAGTGATTGTATAGCACAAGCTCCAGTGCCTGACTGCCTGGGCTTGAACCCAGGTCCCACCACTTCCTGACTGCACAACCCCAGGGCAAGTGACCTAACCTCTCTAGGCCTCAGTTCCTTATCTTAGAAGTGGGCATCGTAACCACATTTCATAGCATTGTGAAAACAGATGTAAAGTGCATGAAGCACTAAAAACACTAACCAGGATGCAGTAAGTGCTCTAAAAGCCATACTTATTAAATATTCACAACCCTTGGCCATAATGATCTGAAGACCCAGGAGGCCCCTCGGCACATGCCTCTTCCAGCCCCTTTAGGAGAATGCCCTGGAAGGAGGCAGAGGGCTCCACCCCCAGGGACTCCTGTTCATCCACCCCACATCCCCACCCAGTTTCTCTCTCCCTCAGTTCTTTATTCAGTTGGAAGGGGTTCCTCCTGGTCTGCCAGTCCGTGGAACCCGGAATTTATTCTATTTTCCACAGCCTAAGTAGGGCCCCTCATGAAAGGCCCTTAAAAAAAAAAAAGGCCAGGTTATAAATCCATGAATGCCCTTGGAGAATCATAGCTCTTTGGAAAACAGGCTTGGCTGACTGTCGGGGGGCGGGGAGGGGCAGGTGGTAGATGGTATGAGAGGTGGGAGAACAGGATGAGGGTAGGCAGGATTCTTCCTCCCCTTTTATAAGCCTAATATTTAAATAGCACTTGCTCTGGGCCAGCCATGTGCTAACATTTTATGGATATTAACGCATATACCCTAACAGCAAGCCTGTGAAACGGAAGCTGTGTTCTCTGTTTACAGATAAGGAGACTGAGGCCCCAGAGCCCAACTTGCTTTCCTACCTCCTTTCTTCTCTGGCCTATGGAATTTGCTCTCTCTCTGAGATTTCCTCTGAATGAAAAGTTATGTCACCTTAAAAAAAATTTTTTTTAATTGCTTCATCTAATACAATGTTCCCATTTTACAGATGCGGAACTGAGGTTGGGAGATAGGAGTGGGGTTGTGCCCACCTCATCAGGGCTGGGACTTGGAGCTTCTGTTGCTTCTGTGGGAGGGGTTGGGACAAAGGTGTAAGGGATGTGGGCATGTGTAGTAGGAGAGGAGGCGGGGTAACCTCCCCAACTAACCCCATCTCCCCAGGAGCTGCGGGAGCGTGTCCTCAGAGGGAAGTACCGGGTCCCTTTCTACATGTCAACAGACTGTGAGAGCATCCTGCGGAGATTTTTGGTGCTGAACCCAGCTAAACGCTGTACTCTTGAGGTGAGGCCCCAGCCCAAGTCCCCCCAAGTCCCCCTCTCATCTCCTGACTCCCCAAACCCTGCCTACCTGCCCCTGACAGTCCTCCTGCCCTTCACTTTCCTCTCCTGTGCCACCTGCCTAAGATCCATTGCTGGCAGTTGGGGGCAGATGGGCAGCCCAGGAATAGGCTCCCAGGCCCGTCCTGCCGCCATCCTCCAGCAGCTTCACCCACTCCCCGCCTTGCCAGTAATTAGCTAATGAGCTCCTAGGATGATTACAAGGTGCCAGGGACCCAGATGATGTGGAGGAGGGAGGGTGGCATCAGGAGGCTCTGGCTGGGATATGTGGGGAGGGAGTGGGATGAGGAGGCGCTAGCTCTCAGGAAGCCCTTGATTCCAGGGTGTTAGGCATTGGAGGCGTGGGGCAGGGCACATAGCCCCAATTGGGGGCCCTCCCAGGAGGTGGAGAGCTATGTTATTCCTGATTCCTTCTGACGCCTGTCTTCTCCCTTCTGTGCTCCCAATCCCTGCAGCAAATCATGAAAGACAAATGGATCAACATTGGCTATGAGGGTGAGGAGTTGAAGCCATACACAGAGCCTGAGGAGGACTTCGGGGACACCAAGCGAATCGGTGAGGGTCAGGGAGAGCAGGTTCCCCAGAGGCTCAGAGCCACAGGCCACAGAGCCAGGGGTGGAGCCTCCCAGCACCTGTCCCTTTGGTTAGTGCAGCAGAGAAACTTGCAAGGCAATTAGGGAGAGTGGTGAGGCACCTGGCCTCAGTCCCTGCTCTGCCACTTTACAGCTGTGTGTCCCTGAGCAAGTGGCTTCCCTCTCTGTGGTTCTATTTTCTGCTCTGTAAAATGGGAACAATTATGGAACATACCACAGAGTTATTAGGAATATTAGGAATATTAAATGAGTCAATCCACATAAAACACTTAAATTAGTACCTGGGGTGTAGTAAGTGCTGATGCATGTTAGCTTTGACTATTAAGACACAAAAAGAAATCACAGATCACTTCTAGAAGTGTTTGAGCACAAGTCATTGGAGATCTGCATGTTCGAGAAACCCCCACCTTGGCACATGCATCATCCATCACCTCTTTTGTCCTGATCCCTCTGACCCGGAACCCTAGAACTCATAAATCCTAAAGCATTAGCTCTGGCAGAGCTCCTTAGAAACCATCCAGTAACCCTCTAGTCTACAGCTGAGGAAACTGAGGCCACCGTCAGAGCCTGGCTGCTTCAGTCAGGACTTTCATGGTTGCAGGTAACAGAAAACTGAAGTCAATCTGGCTTAAAGCAGAAAATAATAATAATAATAATAATAATAGGTCGAATCAAAAAATAGTAAGTTGAACCATATGAAATTGTTATTTTATAGGTCAAAAATTGTCCATACTGGCAATTTCATATAGTTTAACCTAATAGTAATAATTTATTCATTCACATAACTAAAAAGGCCAGGGTATTTCAGCCTGCAGGCAGAGCTGGATCAGGTACTCAGAGACAGTTGTTGGAATCTTCTCCATGGTAGCTTCTTTCCTAGGCAGCTCTCACCACAGGCCGCAAGCTGGCAACAGCATATTCTAGTAGCCTGCACACTCTGTAAGGAAAAGAAGCCACTTTCCTAATGTTCCAATAGAAGCACCAGGCTGGTGCCTGTTGGCTATCCCTGAATCAGTCACCATGGCCTTAGGGGTGGGACACTCTGATTGGCTAGAATTGTGTCATATGACCACCCTAAACCAATCAATGTAGTTTTAGGGAAGGAATGCTCTGATTGGCCAGACCTGGGACCCATGCCTGCTCTGAACCAATCAGTGTGGCTTTGGGGATGGAGCACTCTGGCCAGACTTGGGTAATATGCCTGCCTGTGGGGTTTGGAGCAGGCAGGAGTCAGCCAGATGATCTGAGGTGGGAAGGAATGTTCTTCCAAGGAAAATCAGGGTGCTACTGGCAGAAGGAAGAATGGATATTGGACAGGCCAAAGAGCAGACATTGCTGAATGATGGAGAAACAGGTGGAAGGCAAGAGTTGGGGAGACTGAACCTTCTCTCCATTCCTCTCTTTCAGAGGTGATGGTGGGTATGGGCTACACACGGGAAGAAATCAAAGAGGCCTTGAGCAGCCAGAAGTACAATGAAGTGACCGCCACCTACCTCCTGCTGGGCAGGAAGACTGAGGTCAGAGGGTGCCAGGGGCCCTTGGGAATGTGCAGTGCATGGGATGGAGGGATTTAGGGGGCAAAGTGGACAGGGGTCTGAGACACATCTGTCATCCTCTTGCAGGAGGGTGGGGACCGGGTTGCCCCAGGGCTGGCCCTGGCACGGGTGCGGGCGCCCAGCGATACCACCAATGGAACCAGCTCCAGCAAAGCCACCAGCCACAGCAAAGGGCAACGGAGTTCCTCCTCTACTTACCACCGCCAGCGCAGACATAGCGACTTCTGTGAGTATCAGCCACACAGCCTCAAATGCCATCCCCCACCCCGAGGCTCAGACCTGTGTTAAGCCAGGGTTCTCTGATTGGCAAGCAACAGAAACATGCTGGAGCTAAATGCAGCGATAGGACTGTCTTGTAGAGACACAGGGGCATTGCATGGACTGTCTTAACTTGGAGGCAGGAATGCGTGGCAAGGCTCAGGATGGGATTAAAACTGGAAAAGCAGCCACACCCAGAGCAAACGCTGTCTGTGTCTTGCTTTCTCTCTGCTTGTCTGGTTTTTCCTTTGTCTCTTACTTATCTCATCTTATCTTTTTGCCTGATCTCTCAGCTCCCAAATTTCTCACATCTCAGTTTTGGAGACCAGCCCAAATGGTAGCTGAAGTCTCTTTGGACCACTCACAGGGATGGAGTGCTGATATCAGACTCCAGTTGGGTAAATCCACTGTAACTGGGGTACAGGAAGACACATTGTACAAAGTGGCTGCTGAGGGCCTGTCCTCCACAATGAATTGAGGGGAGGCTCTTCCTAGTGGAATGGGGCTGGGCAGACAGGCATCCACTGCAGAAAACAAATAGATTCCACCGCCACCACAAATTAGGCACAGAAACTTCCAAGACATTACCCACCTCCTTGTCAAATGTTAATCCTCTCCGCTGATTTTTTTAACAGCTTTATTGAGATAAAATTTATGTACCATACAATTCATCCATTTAACGTGTATGGTTCGGTGGTTTTAAGATATTTACAGAGTGGTACATACATCACCACAATCAATTTTAGAACATTTTCATTACCCCAAAAGGAAACTCCACAGCCCTTAGTCATCAACTTCGAATCCCCTACCCACCTCCATCCCCTGGCAGTTACCACCCTACTCTCTACAGATTTCCTATTCTGGACATTTGAGAGAGATGGAATTATACAAAATGTGACCTTCTGTGACTGGACTCTTCCATTTAGCATAATATTTTCAATGTTTAGCCACATTGTAGCATGTATCAGTGCTTCATTCCTTTTTATTGCCAAATAATATTTAATTGCACAGACATACCACCTTTTTTTCCCGCTGTGG
Source organism: Galeopterus variegatus (assembly GCF_000696425.1). Lineage (NCBI taxonomy): Eukaryota > Metazoa > Chordata > Mammalia > Dermoptera > Cynocephalidae > Galeopterus > Galeopterus variegatus. The sequence goes on along the minus strand of NW_007733067.1, from coordinate 78,712 downwards.
CTGTCTGGTACGGGGATCTGGACCGGACCTTGGTTGTTACAAGGCTGCACTCTAACCAGCTCAGCTCAGCTAACCGGCCAGCCCGCCACCTTTTATCCATCCATCTATTAATGAACATGTAGATCATTTCCACTTTTTGACTACTGTGATTGCTGCTGCTATGAACGTTCATGCACCTGTTTTTGTGTGCATGGGTTTTGCCATCATTTCTCTTGGACACATACCTAGGAGTGAAATTGCTGGGTCATCTGGTAACTCTACATTTAACAGTTTGAGGAACTTCCAAAGTGTTTCCCAACTTTCTGTTATTTTCACAGCCCTTCTTGTTTGCCGGGGTGAAGTTCATTACTCTGGGACAGGCACTAGGGTGGGGAGAGGGGTGCCAGGGAAGTTCAGCGTGAGCCCTCGGCAGGGAGTGCTGGGTTCTGCTCTAGCTGCACTGTTACTGGATGGTCAGACCATTCCCGTCCCCTGGGTCTCATTTTCCCCGTGTGTAGAATAACAAGAGTGGCCTAGAAAGTCCCTAAGGAGCTTATGACTCCAATATCATACAGTTAGAATATGGTAGCCTTCAAAAATCCCCACATAGAGACCTCTTGGATTCCAGGGATTCTTGAAGTGAGTGAAGGATTGTTGATGGGTGCCCAGTGTCTGTGGTTGTCGTTGTAAAGCTCTCAGCTTGTTGTGGTTCTGGGACTTTTGAGCATTAAGGTTCCTGAGGATTTAACATGCAGAAGTTCTGACTATCTGAATCTAGAACATTTTTTACCCCCGATACTAAACCATAGATTCCTAAGATATTCTAAGGGTCCAGATTTATTTTGTTTCATTTTTGAAATTGTTAATACAATCACAGCCTTCAAAATTTGATAGTATGGGGCCGGCCCATGGCTCACTTGGGAGAGTGCGGTGCTGATAACACCAAGGCCGTGCGGATCCCATATAGGGATGGCCGGTTAGCTCACTAGGTGAGCGTGGTGCTGACAACACCAAGTCAAGGGTTAAGATACCCCTTACCGGTCATCTTTAAAAAAAAAAAAAAATCTTTGTCCAACACATATCCCCCAGGCCCCCAGTTACTCTTCTTTGAGGCAGCCACTATTACCAGTTTTATATGATTCACTTGGAGAAATTTTATTCATATACAAACATATAAAGAGATAGATACGGGAAGGGGAGTAGGGAGAAATGGAGGGATAGAGAGAGAGAGAGGAAGGAAGGAAATAAAGACATATAATAATAGTAAATATATTCTCCCCTTTTAATGCAAGTTATAGCCTTTTGGAGATATTTATATACAAGGAGTCTTCAAAAAGTTCATGAAAGGATAGACTCATATTATCTTTTAATTCTATTTTTCTGTGACTTTTTAAAAGTACCCTCATTTAAGCAAATAGATATAGATAAATATACAAAGATATATACTTTTCCCCTTTTTTATACAAGTGATATGGCACTCTATTCCTTGCCTTGTCTTTTCTACTTTACAGCCTATCTTGAAGTTCTTTCATATTGGTACATAAAGCACTTCCACATTCTTTTTTATAGCTGTGTAGTATTGCATTGTATTAGCTGTTCTCCTAATAAGGGACATGTAGGCTGTTCCCGATCTTTTGACCTTACTAAAAAGAAATAGTGATTCAATGAATAGCACATATGTACATTATATCATTTTGTTTGGAGTTTCTGGGTCAGTGTATGTGCATTTACAACTTTGACAGATCTTGTCAGAATGGCTCACACAGAGACTGTAGCCCATGTGAGGGATTCTGAAGTTCCAGGCATCACCCAGTGTTGGTTCTGGGTTTTCCAGGTGATGCCAGCTTTAATTGATACCCTCCCTTCGCCAGGTGGCCCATCCCCTGCACCCCTGCACCCCAAGCGCAGCCCAACCAGCACGGGGGAGGCAGAGCTGAAGGAGGAGCGGCTGCCAGGCCGGAAGGCGAGCTGCAGCACAGCAGGAAGCGGGAGTCGAGGGCTGCCCCCATCCAGCCCCATGGTCAGCAGTGCCCACAACCCCAACAAGGCAGAGATCCCAGAGCGGCGGAAGGACAGTACGAGCACCCCTGTGAGTGGCCGGGGATGGGGGCCCGGGCAGGGGTGCAACCATGTGTGGCCCAGCCTGCAGATGCCGCCTAAGTCACATTCCCCAGACCGCCACATGGAACTCCTTATTATATCCATTCATTCATCCATTTATTCAACGAACATTTATTGAGTGTTCTCTGTTTGCCTGAGATTGTGCTTGATGCTAGTGTACAAATTAGCATTTACTGTCAGAAACAGAAAGAAGTGCAGTAAGTGCTTTTGGCAGGAAGGATTTAATACAGGGAATTAAGTGCTTTCAAAAGTGTAGGAGAGGCTGGTTGGTTAGCTCACTTGGTCAGAGCATGGTGCTGATAACACCAAGGTCAAGGGTTCGGATCCCTGTACCAGCCAGCCACCAAAAAAAAAAAAAAAAAACACAACATGGAAAAGTCTGGAGGAGCAGACAATGGGCTAGACCTACAGGAGTGACACTCAACAGCAGAACTGACTCACCAAGGGAGCTGCTACCTCTGAGGCTGCCCAGCACTGGGGAATTCAAGAACATATAGTCATGGCTGTAATCCAAGACTCAGAAACCTCATCCTCCACCAGAAGAACCTCTCAATGCCCTGAGTGCTGGAGAACAGGCCCTAGAGCCCTGCTGAAGCTAAGACCCTCATCTCATGACCTTGCCTGTGTGAGCAGAAGCCAAAGGGGGCAGGAAAGTACCTGCCACCCCATTTCTACTGTCTGAATCCTCATGAGTACAAAGATTGGCAGAACCCAATTCATATCCAGAATCTGAGCTGCAGAGGAGTCTGGGAAATGTAGTCTTTGGCTTTCCTGTATCTGCATGGCATAGTACAGGCTCAGGAAACCAAATGGTATAAAATGGTTGAGGAAACCAAAATATCCTTGACATAGGAATACAAGAGTGGAGGCAGGTTAGGAAAGGGGTTGGGACCCTGAAGCTGCACAGAGTAGAGTTTGAATTGCATTGATGAGCTGTGTGACCTTGGGCAAGTGACTTCATCTCTCTGAGCTTCAGTGTTCCACTCTGGAAAATGGGCTCATTAAAAAACCTGTGTTGTTATGAGTATCTCGTAAGATCTTATACATAAAGCACTTCACACAGTGTCTGGCATAGTTAGCACTCAGTGAATGAGAGCTGTGGTTATTGTTAAACTAAACCCACACCTTAAGAAGCTAGAAAAGGAACAGCAAATTAGCTCCAAAGAAAGTAGAAGGTAGGAAGTATTAAAGAGAAGAAATCAGTGAAGGAGAAAACAGAATTGCACTAGATCAAAAACTCAGAAAAGGGCCGGCCCGTGGCTCACTCGGGAGAGTGTGGTGCTGATAACACCAAGGCCACGGGTTCGGATCCCATATCGGGATGGCCGGTTCGCTCACTGGCTGAGCGTGGTGCTGACCACACCAAGTCGAGGGTTAAGATCCCCTTACCGGTCATCTTTTAAAAAAAAAACAAAAAAAACAAAAACTCAGCAAAGCCAAAAGTTGATTCTTTGAAAAGATTAAGAAAATCAGTAGAACCCAGGCAAGACCAAGAACGATGAACACAAATTACAAGTGTCCAAAATGAGCAGGAGGACTCTGTTCTAACCTGAAAACCTGGTGATATGTGAGGAACGACCTTATGCCAATAGATTTGACAACTTAGATGAAATGGTCACGTTCCTTTAAATACGATTTACCAAAACTGACATGAAAAGAAATAGAAGACCTTATATTTTTTTATTAAAGAAATTGAATCCATAATTTAAAACCTTTGCCATAAAGAGATTTCCAGGCCCAGATGGCTCCCACTGGTGGAATTCTTCCAGACATTCAAAGAAGAAATAGTGCCAATTTTAGACAAACTTCCAGAGAATAGAAAAGGGGGGATCTCTTCTCCACACATTTCATGCAGCAGCGTAATCCCAGTGCCCTCTGTCTTCACAGAGCTCCCTGTCCAGAGTGGGAGGAGCAGGGTGGGGACATATATGTGAACAGACATTGACAGCACAGTGTGATGGAGGCTGCAGTGGGAGCCCAGGGGCCTGTGGGAGCCCAAGGAGGTATCTGACTCAGCCTGGGAGTTGGGATATATTGTGAAATGACACCTGAGAGGTATGTAGGAGTGAGTCAGGGGAAAAGGTAGGAGGAATGTTCTAATAGGTGAGACAGGTTGTGCCAAGGCTAGGAGGGGAGACCATGTGTGGCGTGAATAAGCATGTGAACAAAAAGTTTGGTGTGGCTGGGCTGTACCCTGCGAGGGCAGGTATTGCTGGAAGAGGTGAGGTAGACACAGATGCCCTCTGGAAACGTTCCCTCTCTCCCTCAGTTTCCCCCTCTCCTCTAAGCTCCAATGGTCTCCCTGACACAGCCTAGGTGGCTGGTATCGCCCATGAACTTCCATGTCTTTGGGGCCTGTAAACCATCTCCTACTCACTCTTGGTTCCCCCACAGGCCCTGACTCAGTCATCATGAGCGGGGGAAGAGAGGGTGAGAGGGAAGAGTTAAGGGCACCTCTTCACCTCCTCACTCTCTTCCTGGCCATGTCTCCCACAGAACAACCTCCCTCCCAGTGTGATGACCCGCAGAAACACCTATGTTTGCACAGAACGCCCAGGGGCTGAGCGCCCGTCCCTGTTGCCAAATGGCAAAGAAAACAGGTATGAGAGGGCAGCAACAGGGTGGTGGAGGGAGGGGGGAGGTGAGCAGGACCCCCCCATTGATCTAAGGTGATGGGTGTTCAGGGAGGGTGCCATGGGGACTGGAGAGTGGATGTGTCTGTCCTTCCCATGGTAGAATCTACCCATCTAACCCCTGCTCCCGGATCCCCATGAAAACCCGCTCCACTTAATTAATTAGTCAGCAGCACCAGGAAAGCTGTCTGCCCTGTTCTCCACCTACGAGAGCCTTGGGAACCTGAGTTGATTTTTTGAATGATCCATTTTTAGAACTTGAGAGAAGCCCCAGAATGTTGCAGCTTCAACATCATCTGGTTGCTGGTTTTCAAACTTGTTTGCCCAAGTTTAAGTTTCTTTTACCTGACAAGTGAGGGAAACCAATTCACACTGGCTGGGTCATAACAAGGGAATGAATTGGTTCACATTACAGTTTAAGTCCAGAAGCAGGGCCAGCTGCAGGATAAGGACACTCCCGCCCACCAGGACTGTAGGGCATGTTAGTGGCCGACACTGAGGCATGCTCAGGGATGCACCTTATAAATGGATGCAGGTGTTAGTGTTTGGCATGGGCAGAGTAACAGAGTGGTTGACAGTCATGTTTCTGTGACTACTCAGTCTGAGGTGGAGTCTTGGCTCTGCACTCTGCTAGCAAGATTAGCTTGGGCTCATCTCTGTGCCTCTGTTTCTTCCTCTGTAAAATGGGGTTGATGCTGTCTGCCTCCAGGCCCCATTAGAGGGATCCAATAGAGGGGAGATGTATCTTATACCTAGCACAGGGTCTGATATGCAGTAGGCATTTGATGAGTGAAAGCTTTTTTGGTAGTTACTAAATAAAAACAATAATAGTGAACAGTCATCAAGCAGCAACCATGTGCCAGACCTCTATGTATATTAGGTGGTTTCCTGCCCCTAACAACTCCGTGAGGTAGATCCTAGTATCTCCACTTTACAGCTGAGGAAGTGAGTCACGGAGAGGTGAAGTAATTTGTCCAAGGCCACGCAGCTGGTAAGTCAAGGATCAAGGAGCAAAGATTCCAGACTGACTCCATAAGCTACATTTGTAACCACTATGGTACATGGCCTTCCAGGTCTGGTCAAGAGACAGTGAATCAGTTAGATTATAGACTCAGTTGCTGTAACAGAGGGATCCCAAGGTACAGTCGCTAAAATAAGATGGAGGGTTAGTCCTCTGTGACTTAACTGATCAGAGGTAGGCTGACAGAGTCCTCCAACAACCCAGATTGATTCTACCTGGGTCCTGTCTCAACATGAGGCTCTACCTCTGGGTCTGAGGCCACTGCACCAGTTGCCACCATTTCCCAACCATCAAGAAATGGGCAAAGAAAATAGGAGGCAAGCAGCACTCTTTTTTTTTTTTGTCTTTTTTCGTGTCCGGCAACAGATCGCAACCCTCAGTGTCGCGCCCGTACCGGACCGGGACCGGCAACGGGATCGCAACCCTCGGTGTTGCGCCCGCACCT
>NW_007733067.1:66996-72056 GCF_000696425.1 Galeopterus variegatus | reverse complement strand
GGGAGCGCCGCCGCGCTCCCAAGCGGCGCACTGTAGCAGTGCGCCACCGGGCTGGCCCAAGCAGCACTCTTTTTAAAGGCATGACCCAGAAATAGTACAGAGCACTTCTGCTTATATCCCATTGGTGAGAGCATAGTCACCTGACCCACCCCTAGCTGCAAGAGAGGCTGGGAAATGTAGTCTCTGGCTGGGTGGCCATGTGCAGTTCTCATACTCACAGGGGTTTGGTTACTAAGTAAAATAGAGAGGATGGATTCTTAAGGAGAGGGAGCAGCCTCTGCCCAGTCAGGGTTTCTTCTCTGAGATCCAGTCTGGTCCTGGGGTCCCTGAGAGGATGGAAATTGGAGTTCTGGCCCCTTTTATCAGGACTGGGAGGATCAGAAGGGCTGGAGGAGGGTCCTAGGACAGTGGAACCCCCACTACCCATGTAGCATCTTGAGAGAGTTAGAAGGAGGGGCGCTTCCTCTTTATTTTCATCTGTTGAAAATTGTCATAATGAATACCGGTGTCCTTGACATTCACATCTATTCATTGCCCAAGTTTGCATGATGAGAGTTCAAATAGCAGTGTTTGCCAAATTGATTTGGTTCCTGGGGTTCAGATGGCAGATAGCAACAGAGTTATCCAAAAATTTATGTAAATCTATTTAATTGCTGAGTTTGGAGTGAGGAGAGTTGAGATTTAGGGGACAGTGTGGAGGGGGTAGAGTTTGAAGAGGGGACAGTCTGAAGGAGGGGTAATTTAGGAGCAGAGAGCATCAGTAAAATAATGTTAGGGTTGTATAGCACACTGCCTGCATAATTGTACATGGTAGCCTTGTCTCTGAGTTCCACGCTGGTTAGGGTTTCTGGTCTCAGGGCAGGACAGTGAAGAGTCAGGGACTGGGGCCTCAGCCTGCCTCAGGGCCCCACTCTGACTTGTTCCTCTCTTTCCACAGCTTGGGCACCCCACGGGTAAGTGTATGTGTATGTGTGTGAGTGTGTATGTGTGAGTGTGTGTGTGTGTGTGCATGTGTGTGTGTGTGCCTCTGCTGTCCCTTCTGTATATAGGTGTGTATCTCTGAGTGTATGTGTATGTGTGTGAGTGTGTATGTGTGAGTGTGTGTGTGTGTGTGCATGTGTGTGTGTGTGCCTCTGCTGTCCCTTCTGTATATAGGTGTGTATCTCTGAGTGTATGTGTATGTGTGTGAGTGTGTATGTGTGAGTGTGTGTGTGTGTGTGCATGTGTGTGTGTGTGCCTCTGCTGTCCCTTCTGTATATAGGTGTGTATCTCTGAGTGTATGTGTATGTGTGTGAGTGTGTATGTGTGAGTGTGTGTGTGTGTGTGCATGTGTGTGTGTGTGCCTCTGCTGTCCCTTCTGTATATAGGTGTGTATCTCTGAGTGTATGTGTATGTGTGTGAGTGTGTATGTGTGAGTGTGTGTGTGTGTGTGCATGTGTGTGTGTGTGCCTCTGCTGTCCCTTCTGTATATAGGTGTGTATCTCTGAGTGTATGTGTATGTGTGTGAGTGTGTATGTGTGAGTGTGTGTGTGTGTGTGCATGTGTGTGTGTGTGCCTCTGCTGTCCCTTCTGTATATAGGTGTGTATCTCTGAGTGTATGTGTATGTGTGTGAGTGTGTATGTGTGAGTGTGTGTGTGTGTGTGCATGTGTGTGTGTGTGCCTCTGCTGTCCCTTCTGTATATAGGTGTGTATCTCTGAGTGTATGTGTATGTGTGTGAGTGTGTATGTGTGAGTGTGTGTGTGTGTGTGCATGTGTGTGTGTGTGCCTCTGCTGTCCCTTCTGTATATAGGTGTGTATCTCTGAGTGTATGTGTATGTGTGTGAGTGTGTATGTGTGAGTGTGTGTGTGTGTGTGCATGTGTGTGTGTGTGCCTCTGCTGTCCCTTCTGTATATAGGTGTGTATCTCTGAGTGTATGTGTATGTGTGTGAGTGTGTATGTGTGAGTGTGTGTGTGTGTGTGCATGTGTGTGTGTGTGCCTCTGCTGTCCCTTCTGTATATAGGTGTGTATCTCTGAGTGTATGTGTATGTGTGTGAGTGTGTATGTGTGAGTGTGTGTGTGTGTGTGCATGTGTGTGTGTGTGCCTCTGCTGTCCCTTCTGTATATAGGTGTGTATCTCTGAGTGTATGTGTATGTGTGTGAGTGTGTATGTGTGAGTGTGTGTGTGTGTGTGCATGTGTGTGTGTGTGCCTCTGCTGTCCCTTCTGTATATAGGTGTGTATCTCTGAGTGTATGTGTATGTGTGTGAGTGTGTATGTGTGAGTGTGTGTGTGTGTGTGCATGTGTGTGTGTGTGCCTCTGCTGTCCCTTCTGTATATAGGTGTGTATCTCTGAGTGTATGTGTATGTGTGTGAGTGTGTATGTGTGAGTGTGTGTGTGTGTGTGCATGTGTGTGTGTGTGCCTCTGCTGTCCCTTCTGTATATAGGTGTGTATCTCTGAGTGTATGTGTATGTGTGTGAGTGTGTATGTGTGAGTGTGTGTGTGTGTGTGCATGTGTGTGTGTGTGCCTCTGCTGTCCCTTCTGTATATAGGTGTGTATCTCTGAGTGTGTGTGTNGGGGGTGTGCAGAATGGGCCCCCTGCCTCTCCCACGCTGGCCCATGAGGCCACCCCCCTGCCTGCTGGGCGACCCCGCCCCACCACCAACCTCTTCACCAAGCTGACCTCCAAACTGACCCGAAGGTGAGCTCCACAGGATGGCAGGGGGTGGGGGCAGGGTGGAGGGTCGATGGGGCCTAACCTTCTATTCTGCTCTGCCTCTGCACCCCGACGTTTCCTCTTCCTCCTCCTCTTCCTTCTCCTCCTCCCCTGCACCTCCTCACACTGCAGGGTTACCCTCGATCCCTCTAAACGGCAGAACTCTAACCGCTGTGTTTCGGGTGCGTCTCTGCCCCAGGGATCCAAGATCAGTAAGTCCTGTCCATGCTCCGCTCTCGCTGGCTCTGCCTCCCTGTCTGCATGACTGACCTGTGTGTGCGGGCATCGGGGAGGGGGCTCTGTGGATGTGAGCAGCATACGGGGTCTGTATGTGGGGTCTGGTTGTTCATTCACTCATTTGTTGAACAGTAGAGTAGCCAGAAGCATGGCCTCTGGAAGCAGACCCTCAAAGTCCAGATCCCAGCTATGCTGGTGACCTTGAGCAAGTTACTCAACCTCTCTGGGCCTCGCTTCTGTAAAGTGGGGGTAGTAATAACAGTACCTTCTTCCTAGGGTTGTTGTGAGGACTAAATGAGGTGATACGTGGACTGAGCTTGGAGCTTTGCCTTGCAACATGCTTTATGAATGTATTACTTATAAATAATTTGTTTGCTGTTATTATTTATTAAGCACCTCCTGTGTGCCTGGCACCATCCTAGGTCCTGGAGTAGAGCGTGAATAAAATGTATAAAGTCCCTGCTCTGGCAGAGCCAACATTCTACGAGGGGACCAAAACAGTAAACAAATAAGTAAAACATATAGACCGTCAGGTAGTGTGACAAGTACTAAGAAGAAAAATAGAGCAGGGAAGAGGGTCTGGGGTATGGAGGGGTGCAGCTTTAAAGGGGGCAGGCCTCACAAAGGAGGTGTCATTTGAGCAAAGCCTGAGTGTGTGTGTGTGAGTGTGTGTGTGTGAGTGTGCGTGTCTCTGCTGTCCCTTCTGTATATAGGTGTGTATCTCTGAGTGTATGTGTATGTGTGTGTGTGTATGTGTGAGTGTGTGTGTGTGTGTGCATGTGTGTGTGTGTGCCTCTGCTGTCCCTTCTGTATATAGGTGTGTATCTCTGTGTGTGTGTATGTGTGTGTGTGAGAGTGTGTGTGTCTCTGCTGTCCCTTCTGTATATAGGTGTGTATCTCTGAGTGTGTGTGTGTATGTGTGTGTGTGTGAGAGTGTGTGTGTCTCGGCTGTCCCTTCTGTATATAGGTGTGTATCTCTGAGTGTATGTGTATGTGTGTGAGTGTGTATGTGTGAGTGTGTGTGTGTGTGCATGTGTGTGTGTGCCTCTGCTGTCCCTTCTGTATATAGGTGTGTATCTCTGAGTGTGTGTGTGTATGTGTGTGTGTGTGCGTGTCTCTGCTGTTCCTTCTGTATATAGGTGTGTATCTCTGAGTGTATATGTGTGTGTGTATGTGTGTGCGTGTGTGTGCGTGTGCGTGTCTCTGCTGTCCCTTCTGTATATAGGTGTGTATCTCTGAGTGTATATGTGTGTGTGTATGTGTGTGCGTGTGTGTGCGTGTGCGTGTCTCTGCTGTTCCTTCTGTATATAGGTGTGTATCTCTGAGTGTGTGTGTATGTGTGTGTGTGTATGTGTGTGTGTGAGTGTGTGTGTGTCTGCTGTCCCTTCTGTATATAGGTGTGTATCTCTGAGTGTGTGTGTGTGAGAAAGTGTGTGTGTCTCTGCTATCCCTTCTATATATAGGTGTGTATCTCTGAGTGTGTGTGTGTGAGAAAGTGTGTGTGTCTCTGCTATCCCTTCTATATATAGGTGTGTATCTCTGAGTGTGTGTGTGTGAGAAAGTGTGTGTGTCTCTGCTATCCCTTCTATATATAGGTGTGTATCTCTGAGTGTGTGTGTGTGAGAAAGTGTGTGTGTCTCTGCTATCCCTTCTATATATAGGTGTGTATCTCTGAGTGTGTGTGTGTGAGAAAGTGTGTGTGTCTCTGCTGTCCTTTCTGTATATAGGTGTGTATCTCTGTGTGTGTGTGTATGTGTGAGTGTGTGTGTGTGTGTGTGTGAGAGAGTGTGTGTGTCTCTGCTGTCCCTTCTGTATATAGGTGTGTATCTCTGAGTGTGAGTGTGTGTGTGAGTGTGCGTGTCTCTGCTGTCCCTTCTGTATATAGGTGTGTATCTCTGAGTGTATGTGTGTGTGTGTGTGTGCGTGTGCCTCTGCTGTCCCTTCTGTATATAGGTGTGTATCTGAGTGTATGTGTATGTGTGTGAGTGTGTGTGTGTGTGTGTGTGACTGTGTGTGTGTGCGTGTCTCTGCTGTTCCTTCTGTATATAGGTGTGTATCTCTGAGTGTATGTGTGTGTGTGTGTGCGTGTGCGTGTGCGTGTCTCTGCTGTTCCTTCTGTATATAG
>NW_007733067.1:43363-66158 GCF_000696425.1 Galeopterus variegatus | reverse complement strand
TCCCTTCTGTATATAGGTGTGTATCTCTGAGTGTGTGTGTATGTGTGTGTGTGAGTGTGTGCGTGTGCGTGTGCATGTCTCTGCTGTTCCTTCTGTATATAGGTGTGTATCTCTGAGTGTGTGTGTGTATGTGTGTGTGTGAGTGTGTGCGTGTGCGTGTGCATGTCTCTGCTGTTCCTTCTGTATATAGGTGTGTATCTCTGAGTGTGTGTGTGTGTGAGTATGTGTGTGAGAGTGTGTGTGTCTCTGCTGTCCCTTCTATATATAGGTGTGTATCTCTGAGTGTGTGTGTGTGTGAGTATGTGTGTGAGAGTGTGTGTGTCTCTGCTGTCCCTTCTGTATATAGGTGTGTATGTGTGTGTGTGTGAGAGTGTGTGTGTCTCTGCTGTCCCTTCTATATATAGGTGTGTATCTCTGAGTGTGTGTGTGTGTGAGTGTGTGTGTGAGAGTGTGTGTCTCTGCTGTCCCTTCTGTATATAGGTGTGTATCTGAGTGTATGTGTATGTGTGTGTGTGTATGTGTGTGTGTGTGTGAGTGTGTGTGTGTGCGTGTCTCTGCTGTTCCTTCTGTATATAGGTGTGTATCTCTGAGTGTATGTGTGTGTGTGTGTGCGTGTGCGTGTCTCTGCTGTTCCTTCTGTATCTCTGAGTGTGTGTGTGTGTGTGAGTGTGCGTGTCTCTGCTGTCCCTTCTGTATATAGGTGTGTATCTCTTACTGTGTGTGTGTGTGTGTGTGTGTGTGTGTGTGAGTGTGCGTGTCTCTGCTGTCCCTTCTGTATATAGGTGTGTATCTCTTACTGTGTGTGTGTGTGTGTGTGTGTGAGTGTGTGAGAGTGTGCGTGTCTCTGCTGTCCTTTCTGTATATAGGTGTGTATCTCTGACTGTGTGTGTGTGTATGTGTGAGTGTGTGTGTGTGAGAGAGAGTGTGCGTGTCTCTGCTGTCCCTTCTGTATATAGGTGTGTATCTCTGAGTGTGTGTATGTGTGTGTGTGTGCGTGTCTCTGCTGTCCCTTCTGTATATAGGTGTGTATCTCTGAGTGTGTGTGTGTGTGAGTGTGTGTGTGTGTGAGTGTGCGTGTCTCTGCTGTCCCTTCTGTATATAGGTGTGTATCTCTGCCCATCCCCCTGTCTCACGTCTTCCAGTTTCTTTAGTATCTTTCCTATGACCTTCACTAACCATTTCAGAATGAGCCCCCTTCTGGGGAACAGAGGGACGTCAAATCCTGACTCCGGGTCCTCCCCAGCCCAGCTCCAGCCATCAGGGAAGGACTGGGGCTGAGGCAGGGGCTGCCCAGAGTCCCAGAGGCGGCGGGTTGGGGGAGGAGGGCTCCCTATGTCCAGATTAGACACTGTCCCCGTCTCCTCCCCTAGGGTCACAGACGAACCTGAGAGAATCGGGGGACCTGAGGTCACAAGGTGAGTGCATGGGCCTACCTCTGACTGCCACACCAGCCCCTTCCCTTCCCCTGCCTCAGATCCCACTTGCCTTAACACCTCCCTTACTCACCCCCGGCCTTAGATGGGGCCTGAGTCTCATCTTCCAAAGCCAACTTCCTCAAATGACCTCTCCCTCCTCTGCCAGCACCTCTTACCCCTGCACTGATTTCTTTTATTTCCACCCCATCCCTGAGCACCTTCCCGTGACCATCTTTAACTTCAGCCTTGTGCCTTCTACAACCCAACTCCTCTTCCTATCATTGCCCTTCCCCTGGTTTTTTCCTGTCATCCAATAATGGCAGAATGGTTGCCAGCAGCTCTGGGCCAGTGGGTGGCATGCATTATCTGTACAGGCCTAGATAGTAAACATTTTAGTCTTTGAGGGCCAGTCTCTGTCACACCTTTTCGGTTCTGCCATTGTAGTGCAAAAGCAGCCATATTCAATACAAAAACAAACGGTTATTTCTGTCTTCCAATAACATTTATCTACAAAAACAGGCACTTGTAGTTTGCCAAGCCTTGCTTTAGTTTGACATACCAGTTCAGAGACCCTCGTAGAAACAAGAGCCTTCCCAGTATATCCAGGGAAGTCCCAGGACTGACTGTAATTGGCCGGGACTGGGTCACATGCCCATCCCTAAACCAATGCCTGTGGGCAGAGAGGTGGAGTACTCTGATTGGTCAGACCTGATCATATGCTCATCCTTGACCCAATCACAGTGGCGGAGGAGGTGGAATCCTCTCATTGACCAGAACCGAGTTGTGCTCACCCTTGGAGCTGAGGGGGTGGGTCAGCCCCACCTAAACCAGAGAAGCTAGATCTGCAAGCTTCTCAAGAGGGACACTCTTGGGGCTGGCCCGTTAGCTCAGTTGGTTAGAGCTGATAACACCAAGATCCAGTACAGTCTCTGTACCAGCCATCCCCCCCAAAAAAGAAAAGAGGGGCACTCTTGATGCTCTAGGTGGGACATTTCTTTGTTGTGCAGGACCCTCTCACACACTGCAGAACATTTATCATCCCTATCCCACCCCCACAATCTAATAAACACCAGCTGAGCTCCCATCCCAAGACGTTGTGACAATCAAAAAGCCCCCAGAAATTTTCAAATACCCCTTTGTACAGACATGCTTCTAGGTAAGAATCCACGGTCTAGAGTGAAGAAGGTTGATCCCCGAAGGGAAAAGTGGCGTCATTACAGAAGGAAGTATTACTTCCGACACAAGCTCAGCAGCTACAACAAAGAGGTCCCAAAATACAGATAGGAATAAATTTTTCTCTCACACAAACCATGTGGCCAAGCCAGGCTGGAAGGGCCACTCTATTTCAAGAGGTCATTCAGGGACCCGGGTTCTTCCATCCCCATCCGTTAGAGCCCTGCTGTCATCTTCCCAGTTGAAGCTGGCTCTGCTCCTGCTGAATCCAGCTCACGGGAGGTGAGGCGTGAGAGCCTGGCCCTGCCACTCCCTTGGAAAGGGTGGTGTGGAGTTGCACACCTCACTTCTGCCGCACCCTGAAAGTTAGAGACGGGGCCATGCCTGGCTGCAGGGGAGGCTGGGAAATGTGGCTTCTGGCTGGGCAGCTGTCTGTCCAGCCAAAACTGTCACTGGGGTAAACGGGAGGATGGTTTTGAGAGGTCAGGAAGAGTTTTCCCCTTGCTCCTCCACCCACCGCCTTCTCTCCCATCATTGATCTCTAATATCTTCCCACCTCAGTTGCCATCTACCTTGGGATCAAACGGAAACCGCCCCCCGGCTGCTCCGATTCCCCTGGAGTGTGAAGCTGACCAGCTCACGCCCTCCCGAGGCCCTGATGGCAGCTCTGCGCCAGGCCACAGCAGCCGCCCGCTGCCGCTGCCGCCAGCCACAGCCATTCCTGCTGGCCTGCCTGCACGGGGGTGCGGGCGGGCCCGAGCCCCTGTCCCACTTCGAAGTGGAGGTCTGCCAGCTGCCCCGGCCGGGCCTGCGGGGAGTTCTCTTCCGCCGTGTGGCGGGCACCGCCCTGGCCTTCCGCACCCTCGTCACCCGCATCTCCAACGACCTTGAGCTCTGAGCCACCACGGCCCCCGATCCCTTCCTCTTCCTCTCTGTTGTCCTCTTCGCTTCTATAGAAGAAGGGGCAAGGAGGGGATCCACCCTTTGTCATCACCTCAGTTTCCCTGAATTAGATTTGGGGGCAGAGATTGTCCCTTCTGCTGTTCTCCGGGGCCGCTCAGTACAGGAGAAGGATGAGGGGGCTTAGCAGGGGGAGCTGGCGCCTTCCCGGAGCCTCCAACGGGTCCTGTTCCCCTTTGCCCTGCCATAGGGCACCTGAAGAGACTTTGGGGTCAGGGCAGGGGCAGGAGGAGAAACTGGGAAAACTCTTCCATTCCTCCCAACAGGTTGAGTTAGACCTTGGGTAAGGGCAGGGAGAGCTGCTGAGCCTAAAGACTGGAGAATTTGGGGGTGCTGGGAGCGGGGATCAGAGAGGTAGATTCCTTCTCCTCCCTCTCCCCTCATGCTCAAAACCCCCTTCCTGCCCCAGGCTGGCGCGGGGCACTTTGTACAAATCCTTGTAAATAACCCCCTCACTCTCCCTTCTGCAGAGGTCTCTCGAGGAGCTGCCGCTCTCACCTCCAGTTTTTAAGTTATTACACTCCCACCCTCCTCCTTCAGCCCCCTCACCTGCAGCCTGTTGCCCAATAAACTTAGGAGAGTCCCCCCTCACTGACCCTGGGGTTTTCCTTCCCTACCCTCACCTGCAAGTGAGCTGAAGAGGAGGTGTGTGATGTTGAGCCAGTGGTTTCTCCTTTCTGAGCCTCGGTTTTGTCATCTGCAGAATGGGAATAGTGGGGGTATGAGGGTCAAGGATGATTGTAGAAGTGGGGAGGACAGAACTCGGCCTCATCCATGAGGCCCCAAGTCCTCTACTGGGCCCCCCATTCATCCACCCACACTCCTGCCTGCCATGTTACACTGGACTCTAAGCCACTTCTTACTCCAGTAGTACATTTGTTCAATAAATAGTCATTGATCAGTGCCTACTCCATGTCAGGCCCAGTGCTGGACACAGAGACACAAGGAGCCCCCGTCTGCAGGGGACACAGGTTCTGACACACACTGGAGAAACCATTGTCTTGGGGAGCCCAGAAGAATAAGTGAGGGGGGATGGGGAATACACTCCAGAGGAAGGGATGCTGGAGTTGGGCTTTGAAGGATGAGTAGGAGTTGACTAGGCACTGGGCAAAAGCCCAGAAGTGGGAGTCCATGGTGTATCTTCAGAGAACTGTAGGTAATTTTAGAGTGGCTGCTATGTTGGGAGTGGGTGGAGAATTGGCAAAATAAATGCTGTATTAGGACATCCATCTATACCGCTTAAGCAAAAAGGTTTTTGTTGGCTTGTTATGTAATAGCTCAGGGCTTCCTGATTTCAGGTATGGTTGGATCCAGGCATCAGGCAAACCCGTCTTTGCTTTTTTCAGTGTAAGTTTAATTCTAGAAGTTTCATCCAGTAGGTACTTTCTTGCTGATGGCAAAGATGAGCCCAGGAGTTGTTATCATCTGTCCCCCCAGCTTAGTTTCTGCAGCAGAAAGATCCTCATTGCCTCCTTCCAGTAAAAGTCCTGAGGCAGGCTCTCATTGGCCCAGATAAGTCATGCGATTATCCCTGAACCAATCACTGTGACTAGAGTGGCCAGGCCCATACCTGTGCTTGTTTTAAAGGGGATTCCCAAAGGAAAGTCAGGGGTCACAAGCAGGAGAAAGGACATGGGAGCTCAACAGACATAAGAAGTTGAAGGCTGTGCAGTACAGAGGGCAGAGCTTGTTCACACAGGGCCTCTGGGGCTGAAATGAGCAAGCTGGGCTTCTTCCTGAAGCACTGGGGAGCCATGGAGGTTTGTGTGCAGAGAAGAGGCTTAGTCCCTGAGAGCATCCTCTGTACTGAGGACATAGTGGTGACCAAGACAGCCCGAGCCCTGCACTCATGGAGCTCACAGTTCAGTGGAAGAGGTAACGTGTCCTCAGTGACCATCCAGATTGGGTGAGTCTGGTACAGTGGAGTCCAGAGGGCGTCTACTCCAGCCAGGGAGGGTTTCCTGGATGAGGAGCAGCCAACTAGACATGGGGTTGGGGGGAGTATGTTCTAGGCAGAGGAAATGGCATGCACAATGGCTGGGAAGTGAGAGTGCAAATAGCAAATGGCATGTGATTAAGGGTGAGTAGAGAGTCGCTGTGAGAGACAAGGCTAGAGAGGTTGTGGAGAGAGGCCTTGGCTTTCTCCCAAGAGCACTGGAGAGCCGTGGTGAGCTTATGAGCAGGGGGGAGGCAGTAGCAGATTTGTCCTGTGTGTAGGATGGTTGGGAGGAAGAGGGGAAGAAGACAAGTCAGAAGAATAGGAAAGAGGTCAGGCAGGACAGGTGGGGAGAGAAGGGGTGGATTTGAGAAGCTTATTAGGCAAAATGGGCGGGACATGGCAATTGACAAGTGCCTGGACTGTAGGTTTGGCTGGCTCTGGCTGTCCCCACTGGAGTGTTTGTGGTCTGTGTGGCTTCTGGGGCTGGAGCTGGGATTTGTGATAGGATCTTCACTTGGGGACAATTTTGTAAAGGACGTCCCAGCAACTGCCAGGTCCTTCATGACTTGATATTTGGGGTTTCTACTAACCTTCTTATTTCAGGGAACTTTGGGAGACATCCCTGGGCCTGTTTTCTCTTTGTAAAACAGAGTGGATTTCTTGATCTCGAAGGGCCCTTAACCTATGTGACTCTTTTTTTTTTTTAAAGATGACCGGTAAGGGGATCTTAACCCTTGACTTGGTGTTGTCAGCACCACGCTCACCCAGTGAGCAAACCGACATCCCTATATAGGGATCCGAACCCGTGGCCTTGGTGTTATCAGCACCACATTCTTCCAAGTGAGCCATGGGCCGCCCCCCTATGTGACTCTTAAGGTTTGAAAAAGTGCCTCTTCCGGGTTTCTGAGGGTTCTGTCTTGTCTTCTGTTTACTCTGCCTCATATTTCCTTCTGAAACCTTTCTCTTTTGGGGCCCACCTGCTATGTCCTTGCTGATGGAGACTGTCTTGTTTGGCTGAGTGGAGGTGCTTGACATGCCCAACACCCAACACATGTTTAAATATTTCTTGATTTCTATTACCTGCTCCTCTCACTCCCCCAGTTGCTCTGCCATGCCCACTTCCTGCTCCTTCCTGGGACCAAGCTCTCCAAAAGGCTGATCCCTAAAGACTTCATGGGAACATTCTGACCCACGCCGCATTCTGGAGGAGGAAACAGCTTAGGCAAAGATATTGAGGTGGGAATTACAGGATGTGAGGAGCGAGAGAGTGTAATCAGAGGAATAGTGGGAAAAGAACTGGAAAGATGAGCCTTCAGCAAATAATGTTCATTTTAGTGGGACCTTGAAGAATCGCAAATAATAGCAGTGCATTCTAGGAGATGCGGGGAGCCGTGGCAGGTTCTTGAGCAATGCTCAAAAGGGAAGTTGAAAAGACTGGTAGCAGCTATGGAGGGGTGAGGTCAGACCGGGCGGGAGGAGGCCGCTGAGAAACATAGTGGAGGTAAATGTGATGAGGCATGTGAGTCTCAAACTGGGGGCCCATGGGCCCGATTCAGACATTTTGTTTGGCCTGCATTTCTCCCCAGTGTTGACCCTGTGCTTGAGATCTGAGCATGACTGATTCAGAGCCAGGATTGGAAGGGTTCATACTTGGCTATGTGTCACTGTGCCACCACTCTCCCGGTTTCAGATTCTCCATGAAGCTTTATAACTTCTGGATTAGACTCTGTACCCTCACTTTGCCTTGTTTTAGAGATGGGACAAAACATGCTTAGTTCATGCCTAGAGAGGACAAACCACTTCCAGGCCACATAGTCAACTCCAAGTCTCTCCTCCATCTCCCTCAATAACTATCACATACAAAGCTAAGGCCACCATTGCTTTTATTTATCACTCTGAGTGGAGAAAAGGCACGAGCTCCAGATGTGCTGGGGAGCTCCCGGTTTGCCAGGGCTCTGGTTGGGGGGCGGAGCTCTGGGAAAAGGAGAGGAGCGTGTGAGGGGGGGTTTCATTGGCCAGAACCCAGAGGATGGAGCCCATTGGTTGGAACTCCGAGAAGGCTGGTAGAGCCCCCAGGTGACCGAGCCATTATAGGCGGGTGTCCGGGAGAAAGGGGCGGAGCAAGGGACGAAGGGGCGGGCCTCCGGTGGGCCAGGTCCTCCCAGGTGCTGGGGCTCCAGCAGTCGGTGGCGGGCGGGCTGGGCGCCTATTTCTGGGCAGGGATCATGTCGTCGATGGACTGGCCCTTTTCCAGCTTCTTCTCCATCTCCACCATGAGCTTCACACCGTCTACCACCAGCTGCACCTGTTCTACCTCGGATGAGCCCAGCCGATCGGCGTTGGACACGTCGAACACGGAGCCCACAGCAGCCGTGTCCACACCACCTTCAGGAGAAGGGGACAGGGGTGTGAGAAGGGAGAAGTGCAGAGGGGCCGGGCTGTGGCCCTGTGCCAACTGCCACAGCCACATGTATCGAGTGCCTTACTGTGTAACAGGTCACCTGCACACAGAACCTCATGAATGTCTGTCTATTCAAGGACCCACGTCTTTGGCTTTAGTTACGGTACCTCGCCCCCCAACCATCCAACATGAAAATGCTAAGAGAGTGGGCTCTGGAGCCGAGCTGCCTGGCGTCGAATCCTGACCACCACCCCCTTTACAGATGGGGAAACCGAGGTCCGGGGGCATATGCTATGCATGTTATATAATCATGATGATATACTCTTATGAGATAGGCATGCTGACGCCCATTTTACAGAAGAAGAAACTGAGCCTCACAGAGGAACATCCCTCGCCGACTCCCAAAAGTCGCGGGGATGCCCCACTTCCCCCTGCACCACTGCAAACCCTGCACCACCGCAAAGGGCCCGCGCCAGCTGTCGCGGTGCGGGGGATGCGGGGGCCGCACCTGTGCCCCGCTTCTGCAGGCGCAGGCGGGTGAGGATCTCCTCGAACTTGGGGTGTTTGCTCAGATGCGCCAGCTTCACATGCACGCCTCCCCGCAACCCGGTGCCCAGGTTGGATGGGCAGGTGAGCACGTAGCCCAGGTGCTCGTTCCACATGAAGGGGTGGCCGGCTTTCTTAAAGATCTCCTCGATCTGAGGCGGGGGGAGAAGACCAAGGGTTAGCGCCAGCGGGCACTCCCGAATACACCCGCAACGCGGACGAGAAGAGACCGCGCGTGAGCACGTGGGTGGGGGCGGGGCCCCGAGGGCGGGGCTTGGGCGTGGGTGGGGCCGGTCCGGGGCGGGGCCTTGGGGAGGGGGTGGGGCGTTCAGGGTGGAGCCGGAAGTCAGGCGCGAGGGGCGGGCACCCACCTTCTGTAGCCCCACGCAGAAGCGGCGGAAGACCTCCTTCATGTTGCCCCCTTTCTCCATGGAGATGACCCGGAGGTGGTCCTCCTCGTTCACCCACACTAGGAAGCTCTTGTTGTCGTTGTGCCTGGGGTGAGGCGCAGCCGAAGGTTAAGGAGTCAGCTCGCGGGAACCCCGTTCCCTGCCGTCTGCCGAACGTGCCCCCCGTAGCGGGAGCGGGCCTGAGGGGCACGAGGCGGGTGGCACCCGCTTCCTCAAAACGCGGAAGGTTAAGCCTGGAGACTGACCTCACAGGACCTGCAAAACCTCCAGTCCCGGGATCAAGGACTTTGAACAGCATTAAATTATAGACTCTTGAGGCCGGCCCGTGGCTCACTCGGGAGAGTGCGGTGCTGATAACACCAAGGCCACGGGTTCGGATCCCATATAGGGATGGCCGGTTTGCTCACTGGGTGAGCGTGGTGCAGACAACACCAAGTCAAGGGTTAAGATCCCCTTACCGGTCATCTTTTTAAAAAAAAAGAAAGAAAGAAAGAAATCACAGAATCACAGAATTTGGAATTAGTGGAATCTAAAAACCTAAAAATATTTAAACTCTTGAAATCTTAGAATCATCCAATCTGTAAATCTTAGAACCCAGACCCCCATAATCGTTTGAAACCTAGGTTCCCTAAACCTTTTTAAAACGTTGACTTTTAAAATCAGAATCAGGAATTCAAAGATTCATAGAAAATCTCCCCACACCAGCCAGGCGTCAAAATAAATAAATAAAATTAAATAAAAGCAAAGATTCATAGAAAGTCTAACTAGCAATACATAATAGTAATAAAGATAATGCTAACAGGCAAGATGTGTTAAGCATTTACTATATACCAGGCACTGCTTTAAATACTTTATATAAATTAATTCTTTTAACCCTCACAAGAACTCCAAGAGCTATGAATTATTGTGATCCCCATTGTATAGATGAGGAAACTGGAGACAGAAAAATTTAGTAATTTGCCCAAGGTCACTCACACAGCCAGTAAATAGTATAACTGGGATTTGAATCCAGGGAGTCCAGTTCAAGTCTAAGTTCTTAACTACCAACTTCTCTGGTCCAAGTTTCCCAAAATATGACACACAGACCACAGGACAGGCAGGGGTGGAGGGCAAGATCATTTTCTGTGGTACGTGGGAGACCTTAATTATTTTTATGGCCTTGACTTTGGTGGTGGAGTGAGGAAGGTCAGGGAGGCTGGAGAAGCCTGGGAGGAGGAGAAACGAAGAGGCGGGAGGGGCCTCACCAGATGCCACGGGCGTCAGGCCAGTCACGGGCCATGCCTGAGGCCAGCAGCAGCGGGGACACGGGCTTGTCAAACAGAAAGTGGTCATCGATGAGCTGCTGCTGCTCCTTCTCCGTCATGCTCTTCAGAGGGTAGTATTTCCCCTTGAACTCACCCGTCAGGCTGTTGAGGGCTGAGGGGCCAGATGAGGGAGTGGTCAGCAGCCTGTTCCCCTGCAGCCAGGGGGTGGAGGCCCAGGGACCTCGCACTGCTGCCACAACAGAGCTGGTGGGTCTTGGCCCTATGGATGGCCTAAAGACATCTAAACACTGTATCTAAGCCCAAATTTATGATCTCTCGCCAAAATCTGTCCTGCCTCTGTCTGTCCAGGCCCCCAGGAATAGCCATACCATGTACTCAAGCCAGAAAGGGCCTTCCACTGAGGGACCTCACATCCAGTCCACCTGCAATTTAGTGTGACAGTGCCTGTTCCCACTGCGGCAAGACAGATGGCCAAAGGCTCAGGAATTTGGAAAGCCATTAGTAAAAATAATTATAAAATAGTATGTATATTATTTGTATATATTCATATGCATAAAAATATGTTATGCGTATAATTAATATATTTGTACATATTATGATAAATATATACTTATATAATATTTATATATTTATTTATACAGTTGGCCCTCCATATCTGCAGGTTCCACATCCACAGATTCAACCAACTACAAACAGAATATATTAGACAAACAAAACACAACAGTAAAAATAACAATACAATAAAATATTACAATTTTAGTATTTATTTATACAGTTGGCCCTCCATATCTGCAGGTTCCACATCCACAGATTCAACCAACTGCAAATAGAATATATTAGACAAACAAAACACAACAGTAAAAATAACAATACAATAAAATATTACAATTTTAGAAGCAATACAGTATAACAACTATTTACACAGCATTTACATTGTACTAGGTAGTGTAAGTGATCTAGAGATGATTAAAAGTATAGGAGAGGATGTGCACAGGCTACACAGTACTACACCATCTTATATCAGGGACTTGAGCACTGGAGGATTTTGGTTACCAAAGGGGGTCCTGGACCTAATCCCCCCCCCCGACACCAAGGGACAACTGTACTATATAATGTGCCACTGTGCATCTCCTCCCATCTCTGTATAACACCACACTGATAGCTTAAAATTGGCCATGGCAGGAAAATTTACACCACAGAAATTGGCAGGCACTGCAAATCAGGGCTTTCGTTTTTTCTGAGTTCTGCTTGTTAAATATTTATCAGTACAACACTGTCTGCAAGTTCTGGTTGTTCTACCTCCACAACATACCCAGTCTTTCTCCCCATCTCGCGGTCTGTTCCTGCCGGGACTGTTTTGGTTGCCTGCTCGTGGTCTCTCTGTTCCCACCTTTGCCTTCACAGTCTGTTCCCCACTCAGCAGCCAGAGAGATCCATATGTCTGAACCTGTCCGTCCTCTGCTCACCACCCTCCTGTGGCTTCTGCCTCACTCAGAGTGAAAGCCAAAGCCCTCCCTACAGCCCATGAGACTGCACCATCTGGCCAGCCACGCCTCTCTGACCTCACGCCTGCCTTTCCCCCTTGCCCACTCTGCTCCAGCCACACCGTTCTCCTTGCTGTTCCTCTAACACCACACGCAGTCCCACCTCAGGGCCTTTGCACTTGCTGACCCACCTACCCGGAATTCTCCCTAAGGTAGGCTCCTTCTTGTCAATCAGGTCTCAACTCCTGCCTTCTAAGGTGGCTCCCCTCAGTCATTCTCTGCCACACTCGCCCTTTCTTGGCTTCATGGCACTTGGAATGATCTTGTTTATTTGTTGATTACGCTGATCCCTCTCATCTCCCCACAAGGCTGAGAGCTCTGTGAGAGCAGTGACCTTGCCCACCTTACTCGTCACAGGAGCCCCGGCTCACCACACAGGGCCAGAGCAGCCGGGAATGTTTGCTGACTGGATGAATGGACGGTGTCAGGACGCAGCTGCGTGTCCACGCGGCTCTTCTCGGGGACCCTCACTCTTGACCACCGCCCCAGACCTCCAGCACGAGTCATGTGACACCGATCACTCACCAAGCTCCTCCCATGTTTTGGAAAATGGGGGCCCAGGCAGGCAGAACCGTGGGGGGCGACCGCAGCCGCGGGCGCGGGCTCTCACCTGCCACGGAGAGCTTCTCCACGGCCCGGCGCTCGCCGCGGGAGCAGTGCGGGGGCAGCGAGTAGCCCTTGATGCTGCGGCCGGTGCGCACGCGGCTGCTGAGCACGTAGTGGGGGTCCAGGTCGTCCCCACCCTGGAGGGCGCGGGGAGGTCAGGCCGGTCCAGCCACCCCTGCCCCTGCCAGCCCAGGCCTCCCCCAGGTGCCCCCAGGCCCCCCTGGCTTTGGCCGCGGCTGCCTTTGCCCTCTCCATCCTCCCTCTGGCCTCCGTGGCTCCGTCTCTCCTGTCTCCGTCCCTCCGCCATCCCCTCGTCTCCAGACCCCTCCTTCCCCAGCTTTGTCCCCCCACTTCTGGCTCTCTTCATGTCCCCCCACCTGCCTCCCTGTGTCTGCGTCCCTCTCCGCCCACCTCGGACTCTCCTCTGCCGCCCTCTCTCTGTGTCCCTGTCCCTTTTCTCCACCTCACCCCCTCTCCTCGCCTCTGTCGCTGTGTCTCTCTGTCCCTCTCTCTCTGCCCCTCTCTCCCTGTCTCTCCTTTGGTCTCTCTCGTCACCCCCCCCTCCCCTCCCGTGGGCCACCGACCTTGAGGTTCTCATGGTTGAGGTCGGTCTTGTGCTTGTCGCTGGGTTTGTAGCCCCCGTGCCGGTCCTGGATGACCGGGTCGAAGAGGTCCTTGAAAACGTCGTAGGACTCCTCATCGCCGGCCACACAGCCCACGGTCATGATGAAGGGGTGGCCTGGGGGGGCGGGGTGAGGTCAGAGGTGCTTGTCCCAACACGGAAGACCTGAGCTCGTGGGTCCGCTGTAGACTGTGTGTGCGCGTGTGAGTGCAGGACACACTCGAGACCTCCGGGGCAGGGTCGCGAAGGGAGGGTCGGTAGGAACGGGGGGTGAGGCTGGGAGAGAGGGCGGTGGCAGCTGGGGTGAGGGAAGATGCTGGGAGCAGGCGCAAAGGAGAAAGGGGAGACTGGGGGGGCCAGCTACAAAGCGCTAAAAGTGTTAGTACCTTGGAGTCCCAAAATCAAGAAATCATGTCCCCCCCAAAAAGAAAAGAAATGGTGTCCTACAATTTTTTAGAGTCTCAGACTGTCAGCGTCCACAGAGTTAGGATGATAACAGACTCGAAAGACCCTCTTCCTTCCCAGATGGGAGGACAGAGGCCCAGAGACAGAGCCTCTCCCCTCAGTCACAGAAGCTCTGGGCGCTGACGCAGGACAGAACCTCGTCCCCTACCGGTTCCGCTCTGCCTGCTGGGTGTCCTTTGAGAAAGAGCCACGAGACTAACGACAGCCCTGTCGTGTTCTGTGTGCGCGCTGTGCCGGACGCTGCCCTAAGCACTGTTTATGCATTGACTCATCTGTTTCACAACATGGGTGCCCATTTTTCAGGTGAGGAAATTGAGGTTCAAGGAGATTAAATGACCCTTGAGGGGGTCTCATATTCTTTTTTTTTTTTTTTTTTTTTTTTTTTTTTTTTTTCCGTGTCCGGCAACGGATCACAACCCTCAGTGTTGCCCCCGTACCAGACCGGGGACCGGCAACGGGATCGCAACCCTCGGCATTGCTCCTGCGCCTCGCTCAGCCAGTGAGCGGGAACCGGTCTGTACGTGGGATCCGAACCCTCGGGCGGGAGCGCCACCGCGCTTCCCAAGCAGCGCACTATCCAGTGCGCCACCGGGCCGGCCCGAGGGGTCTCATATTCTAACTGTGCACATTTACTGAGTGGTTGACCATGTGCCCGGCACCATCCCAAGCCCTGAACGTACACTGACTCATTCATTCTCACGACAGCCCTGTGAGTTTGGTCCCCATTTTACAGATGAGAAAACTGAGGTCCCCTCGGGAAGGGTGGGACCGGGGTCCGGCAGGCAGCCTCTGGAGCCCCCGCCTCCCCAAGTCCCTGTGGTGCTCCATCAGGGAGGCTTACCTGGGTTGTCCACACCTGTCTGGATGACGTCATCCAGGGTGAAGCCAGATGGAGTCTCCTTGTCCCGCAGCTTCTTGTAGAGGTCAACGGTCAGCACTTTGGCCATGTGGTTGTTGTGCTTGCTGAGGTCTGGGTATTCCTCGTCAGCCTTGTAGTTCAGCTTGAACTTGTTGTGAGTGTTGCCGAACGGCATGGTGGCGGTGCTGGAGGGCCTGTGGGCAGGCGAGGACGGGAGGTTAGCTCATGCACAGCAGAAAGCAACACGGGAACCGAGCAAGGCTCTGGGATCAGGCGGGCCATGTGACTTGGAGCAAGAGGGATCCCCTCTCGGAGCCCCTGCATCTTGACAGGAAGCATCAGAAGTCTTGTGTCAGGGCCCTGCTCTTCCACAACCTGGCTGAGTGAGCCTGGACTAGTAACCTTGCTAGAGACTCAGTTTCTCCAGCCGGGAAATGGGTAACACCCCCATCCCCAGGCTAGAGAAGTATTAGAGCATGGATGAGTGTAATTCTGGAATCAGATAGCCTGGGTTTGAATCCCAGCTCTTCTACTCACAACAAGCTGTGGGCCTTGGGCAAGTTGCTTAACTTCTCTATGCCTCAGTTTGCTCATCTGTAAAGTGCGGATCATAACAACACTTACCTTGAGGGAGTGTTAAGAAGGTTGAATGAGTTAATGCAGGTAAAGCGCTTGCAGCAGTGCCTGGCACACATAAGCCCTATTTCACCAGCTGTGATTACTATAATAAGTATTGTTGTTGATATTTTTTCTTTCTTTTTAAAGATGACCGGTAAGGGGATCTTAACCCTTGACTTGGTGTTGTCAGCACCACGCTCACCCAGTGAGCCATGGGCCGGCCCCACATGGACCTTTAAAATAATAACAATAGGGCTGGCCCATGGCTCACTTGGGAGAGTGCGGTGCTGATAACACCAAGGCCACGGGTTCAGATCCCATATAGGGATGGCCGGTTAGCTCACTTGGGACAGCGTGGTGCTGACAACACCAAGTCAAGGGTTAAGATCCCCTTACCGGTCATCTTTTTTTTTTTTTAAAAAAAAAAGGGTCCATGTGAGGAGCTGGCGAGAAGGTAGAGGTGAGAGTGTTGCTGAGAGCGAGCATGTCAGCAGAGAAGGGACATTCTCTCCATGAAGGTTCTTGGATGCTCAAAGGATGAGGGGCAGGGTGGCAGGGAGGGCTGGGTAGCTGCCCCACCTCTTCCCCCAGGGCTCAGTTGGGAAGAAAACTCAGCCTCTGGGGTCGACAGAGCCAGGTTCACATCCCACCTACGCCATTTCCCTGCTGAGTGACCCCAGGCTAGTCACTAGGCCTCTCTGAATCTCTGTCTCCTGTGAATTGAGCCTTCCCCATGGGGTTGCCAGGAGGATTTTTTGAGCTCCAGCGTGTGGCCAGCTGAGCAGAGGCCCTGGCATAGAGTTGGGGCCTGGAACCCCGGTGGCTGCTATTGTTATTATGTTCATTCGCTAGATCCAGAAAGGAGCAGGGACCCTGCAGTGGTGGTGGGGGGTGGGACACCCACTCCCAGCTCCAGGGATGAAAGCAGGTGGGATTGTGGGAAGGAAATTGGGACCAGGGTGAGCTGAGGGTGAGGGGTAGAGGGATAGGGACCCGCCAAAGACCTTTGGAGCTGCTGTCCAGGGTGGCTATTTTTGGAATCTGGCAGACTCCTGCCTCTCCACCCCAGCTGCCGCCCCACCCACCCCCACATTCCCGGGCTCAGCTTGCACCAAGTCAGCAGGCCCAAGACAGGTGAGCCAGGGTGGCAGAGAGGACACGCATCCAGGACTGGGGGCTCAAGGACATCCTGGGCTTCCAGCCCAGAACCCCCTCCCTTCAGAGGGTGTTCCCACCCCATACCTGCCAGGGACACCCCAGGAGAGGGCACTGAGGCAAGGTGGGTGACCCCCAAAAGATACAAGCTGAAATAGCCCCAAAGCCACACATCCATATCACTGTGGACTCCCTAGATCCCTGTAAACTGAGTCACACAGTCACACTTCCAAGCTCAGGGACAAAACCAAGATAGAGGCACCCATGTGGGAGCCATGGAAAGTCAGAAACGAGGTGACAGAGATACAACAGGGACCCACACAATCGCAAATGCAAAGAGCCCACAACACCTGCTCTTGCAGACCCTGACAGGTGACATGCAGACACCTCCCATCGCCTGTGGCGCCCAGTTCTGGTGACAAACTGTAATAAACACAGGCCTAGCCTGACAACCCCTTGCAGGGGTGACAGATGTCAGCTGTCAAGACCCCTTCTGTCTCCGGGATCCCTCCCCACAACCCACAACCTGTCACAAGTCAGAACAGGGATCAAGTGGGCTGACAGGTAGAGGGGACTTCCAGACACACAAGGTCAAACTTCCCACACACTGACCGGCTTGTGTGCAGGAGAATGAGGCAAGACACATAAGGCCCTTTCCAGAGCCAAGTCAGCTTCAGGCACCACAGGACCCCCACTCTAGACCCCACCCTGATTCCCACCGCAGGGAGTACCTGGCCGGGCTGTGCTGAAAGGGGCTGTCTGTATCCTGGAGGCGACACTGACCCAAAGGAAGGGCCTGCAGCCCTGGCCTTATATAGGGGGGACCAGAGCTGTGCTATTGGCTGGGAGGCGCTGTCCCCAGGGAAGGGGCCTGCTGGGGGGCAGCTGAGCCTCTCACCTCACTGTTGGGGCACTATGCCCACCCTGAACCCAGGCATGCCTTGCGCCCAGGCCCATGGCCTTGTATGGGCTGCCCCAGGGGCTGTGCCCAGGCCCCCCCACCAAGCTGATCCCCAGACCAAGTGCTGAGTCGGGTTGGCGGGGATAGCTGGCTCCCTGCCAGGAACACGGGACAGTGGCTGGGAACCTCCCAGACATGTAGAAGCCACCCTCCCCTGGTCTCTGAGCCTGCTCCAGCCACCTTCCTGTGCCCCCCAGCCTCTCCTCAGCCTCCAAAGGCCTTGACCCCAGTGAAACAGCAGTTGCAGGCCCTCACCATTTGCTGAGCGCAAGGACCTGGGAAAACCTTGCACTGACCTGGAGGCGGGTAAACCAGAGCAGGAAAAAGAGGCCCAGAGAGGCCGTGTGACTTGCCTGCTGCCACCCAGCTACAGTGAGGGTGGGACCAAAGTCGAAGTTGAAACCCAGGGCAGTCTAACCCCAGAAGCCTGTGCTTGGATGCTTATTACTCCTTGGGACTGACTGGGAGGGAAACTGAGGCTGGGCTGAGTTGGGGAGACTTATTTTTTTTTTTTTTTTGGCAGCTGACCAGTACAGGGAAAGTTGGGGAGATTCAAACTCAGGGCTGGGACCGGTTGTGGTGGTCGCACTCCCCCTCCCCTCACCCCGGTGCCCCTGGGAGATTTCTGCTGTGGAGGGCACAGGGAGGGACCCTGCCGTCCCAGAAGGGAGTTATTTTTAGAGCGCACTTTGCTGTCTCCTCCTCTGCGAAGGACAAGACCCGCCGCCGCCGCCGAGGCGCTGGGGATGGGGGTGCGCGGAAGGGAGGTGCTGCGGGGTGGGGTCGCCACGTGTCCGGGTTAATTATAACCGGGCGTCTCGGGTGTCCTTGGACCTCGCCTCCTTACAAGGGCAGCCGCGGGCCCCGGGTAGCCACACCCGCTCCCAGGGGCAGGGCCTGGGCGGCGACGCGGGTCAGAGCACGGGCGCCCGACCTCGCCGCGCCTCGCCTGTGACCGGGGACCTCGGGGGCCGAGGAGGGGATTCTGCGGAGGCGGGGGTTGCACAGAGGAAGCTGCTTGCTCGGCCTGAAAGCGCCAAAATTGCAGCCCGGGCGGGCCGCCTCCTCCAGGGAGCTCCCAGGATTGCAACGAAGAAAACGTCCTTCCCTCTGGGTTCCTCCTTCCTCGCCGGGTCTCCCCCATTTCTTCCTAGGCAGGTGAGGACTGGCTTAGGGAAAGGGGGAGCCTCTCTGCCTCTCCCCAGACTCCATCTTGGGGAAGGAGGATACTTTAAAAACTTTTCCTTGGGCCCAGCCCCTGATCTCTGCACCCATCTGCCCCTTCCCAGCAAGGTCAGATGGGCAAAGGTCTTCATGGTTAGGGAAACTGAGACCCAGAGAGCTAAAAGGAACTGGTCTAGAAACAATGACCTATTGAGCACTTAACGGGGGATACAGCAGAAACGACCACAGCCCCTGCCTTCACGGAGTGATGTTTCAATAAAGAAAATGAAAGAGGGTAACAGATGAGAGTGGTGGCCCAGCAGGGGCGGTTAAGGCAGGCCTCTCTGGGGAGGCGACATCTGAGTAGAGACCTGAAAGAGAGGAGGGGCCGGCCGTGGGGGGATCTGGAGGGACAGCAGGTGCAAAGGCGCTGAGGCGGGAGTGGCGGGCACGTCTGAGGGCAAGTGGGAGGCCAGGCGGCTGGAGCAGACGGGGCTGTGGAGAGAGTAGGAGGAAGAAGGTGAGGTTGGAGAGGGGACAGGAGCAGACCCTAGGGACTTAGGG
Source organism: Galeopterus variegatus (assembly GCF_000696425.1). Taxonomy (NCBI): domain Eukaryota; kingdom Metazoa; phylum Chordata; class Mammalia; order Dermoptera; family Cynocephalidae; genus Galeopterus; species Galeopterus variegatus. Next base: position 47,491 of record NW_007733067.1, on the reverse strand, counting down.
GCTGTGGGAGGAATTCCAGTCCCACTGTGAGTTAGATGGGAGCCACGGAGGGTTGCAAGCAGGGGAGAGGTAGGATCCAGCCATGTCACACACCTGGTGGTGGCACAGCCAAGCCCCTTGTGCCCCTGATAACACCTTGTGGGGCATTTGACATTTTTATGGGCCACACTTTCAGTGTTTGGGGAATTCCCCACCCTAAGCCTGCCACCTTTGCAGAAGCCAAAACCACTAGAAACTCTGTTTCCCAGAATCCCTTGTAACAATGGTCCAGTCATGTGACTGGGTGAGCCAGTCAAACGCTCCAGCAAGACCTCGTGCCAAGAGCTCCACCAGCTTTATGGTTTCATCTTCATCCCGCCCTTTCAGAATGGTCAGTCTCCGAGGTCTGTCCATCTCTCCTTTCCCTCCCTGCCGCCCACTTCAGCTCAAGACCCCTCCAGTCATCTCTCCTGCCCCAACCTCCTCCCTGAACTCTTGTCTCTGTCTTTCCCCCTCCCACCTACTCCCCACCTGCTGACCTCTGCTCACAACTTGCTGTAGCTCCCGGTGCCCTCAAGATAAATGAGTATTGTTGACTAAGTAAATAATAGCTCTATCAGTCAATTGCAGGCGACAGAAAGCACTCTACCCAGCTTAAATAGAAAGTACTTTGCTACCAGACATTAGACACTTACGAAATCACCAGAAGGGTTGAAGGAACAACTCTCAAGCCCCAGAACCACTCTCCCTCTGGAAAATCTAGTCTTTAGCTTTCCAGCCTCTTCATTGACAAGAAGGTGCACGGGAAGGAGGTTAGCAGGGACGGTTAGCGGCCACTCCAGTCTCCATGCTGATGGTCAACTTTTATCGAGCACTCCTATATGTCAAGTGCTGTGCTACATGCTTTATGTATATTAACTCATTTAACACTCCCAACAATAAACAATAAGGCTCAGAGAGGTTAAGTGATTTGCCCAAGGTCACACAGCTGGGAAGAGGCAGAGCTGGGAATCAAATGGGCACAGGGCTGCCAAGAGTTTGTTTAGGCTTTGGTAAAAATAACTTCCACACCTCTCAGCAAGATCAGGCTACATCATAATCCCAAGGTCCCCTTCCAGGTCATCAGGCTGTGGTAATTTGTACCCATTTCTCTATCACCCCTCCCATCACCCCAGCAATCTGGCTTCAGGGTCCAAGCTTTATGTGTATTAGCCAATTTAATTTTCTGACTGTCCTATGAGGTGGGTACTGCAATTTTTACAAGTCAGGAAAGTGAGGCTGGCCCAGAGAGGTTGAGTCACTTGCCCAAAGTCACACAGCTGGCAATTTGCAGATAAAAAGACTACCAGGCAGACAGTACCTGAGTTTGTATTCCTAATACATTCCTGATCCTACCTCTTCAAGCTGAATCCGCATTTTACAGAGGATGGACCCTGAGGCTGAGAAAGGGCAAGAGAGTTGCCCCAGGTCACAGTCAGTATGTCTGGACTTCCAGAGCCTACATTCTTCTCCTTCCACCCCCAAGGACCTGGCATTGCAGAGCAGTCCTACTCCCCGAACCTCTCTTTTTCCTAGCATCTCATCTGTCCCTGTCCCTCCCTAGGGATGAGGCTGCACCTCCAGGAGAGAGTCTGGGAGGGCAGCATTCCACACCCATGGCCCAGCACCCTTTAATGCCCTCCCCACACACCTCCAAAATCAGTGCTAGTCATCTACAATGCCATGCAATTCAGGGAAGACAAGTTCTAAATCAAGGCCAGCCCTGAGGCTGGGGAGTTTAGGCCCTGCCCACTCTTCCTTCCTGTTCCCCAAGAGCAAGACCAGGCCTGCAGTCCCATAATCAGCAGAGTAGAGTCAGGTCCTTATGGTGGTGGGGTGAGGGGAATAAAGTGAAGACTTTCTTGACTCCCCACTTGACCTCCCCAGTCCCTCCAGATGAATCAATTTTTATCCATTTAGCTATGCATTTTCCTCCAAGTGCAGCTTTAGCTGCATCCCAGTTTTCTTTGCTTTCTTGTTTGTTTTATATTCTGTTATCATTTCAAATTCACTCTTTATATTGGACATGTTATATTTGGAGTGTATGGATGTTCACTTTTATCCATATTTTGGTTTCTTTTCTAAAATTCACTTTTTTTTTAATTGAGGTATAAGTTATATTGAGTGAAGTGCCCTAATCTTAAGATCAATGAACTTTTGTATATGTTTATACCTGAATAACCACCATCAAGATCAAGACAGAATATTTACAGCACCCCAAAAAGCTCCCTCACACCCTCTCCCAGTCAATGCCCCCTCTCTTCTCCAAGGGAACCACTATTCTAGAGTTTAATGCTATAGATTAGTTTTGCCTGTTGTTGAACTTCATAGAAAGAGAATCGTTCAGGATGTCCTCTCTTTCGTCTGATTTATTTTGCTCAGCATTCTGTCTGCTGAGATTCATTCCCATTGTCGTATGCAGCAACAGATTGTTCTTTTGCAGGTTTTGTTAGATAGTCTTTGATTACTGGTAAGTTCTAAATATTTTCCAATTACTGTTATGATTTCTTATTTGTCTTATGAATGGCTTTTTAAAATATATTCTTACTAGTAGATAAAAGATGAGACATCACCTAATGGAATACTGTGCAGATGTTTGAAAGAATAAAGCTAATCTATATGTACTGCTTTGGAACAATTGCCCCAGAATGCTGTGAACCACACCACTCCTAAATGCAACACCTTTAAAACGGATGTGGGATTGGCTGAGAGTTGGCTGATCCAGGCTGGACTCAGTTGGGAAGGTCTGCTCCATATACAGACATTGCAGGGCATGGGCTGAAAGGGGGAACCACTCAGGAGAAGCCCTTCTCATGGCGATGGTGGGATGCAAAGGGAAATGTTCAAGCCTCCTTAAAGTCTAAGCTCAGAACTGGCAGGACTGTCACTTGTGCCCCTCTGCCAGTGGCCAAAGCAAGTCACATGGCCACATCCAAAGTCAAAGCCAATCACTCTGTCTCCGTGGGTAAGGATGATTTCATTTGTGTTTTTCGTAAATGCGCACACACACTCATCCCTCCACACACAATCCATATCCCTGGAATACTCTGGAAGAATATCAGAAACTGCTAATTATGTTTGCTTTTGGGAAGGGTGTCTGGGGATCAAGGAGACACAAGACCTATTTTTCACTTAGTAATCTTTAATTCTCTGTGAGTTTTTTTTTTTGACAGTGTATTACATTTCAAATTAAAAACAAAAAACAAACAAACAAACAAAAAAACATGGCCAAGAGGTGAAAATAGAAAAGTCCTCGGGCCGGCCCGTGGCTCACTCGGGAGAGTGCGGTGCTGATAACACCAAGGCCACGGGTTCGGATCCCATATAGGGATGGCTGGTTCGCTCACTGGCTGAGCGTGGTGCTGACAACACCAAGTCAAGGGTTGAGATCCCCTTACCGGTCATCCTTATAAAAAGAAAAAAGGAAAGTCCTCAACTTATCTGCCCATTTTCCTGACATGACAAACCGAGGCCTTAAGTGATAGGATGGGGTATTTGTCAAGTGCCGTCTTGGCTGTGGTCTTGGGCAAGCAATTTCTCTCTCTGAGCCTCAATTTCCTCATCCTTAGATGGGGCTGGCAATCACTCCTACCTACCTCAGGGGGTGGCTGTATGGATTCCTGGGCTCTGCTACTCCTTACTTGCGTGAAGTCTTGGACAAGTCACTCAACCTCTGTGCCTCATTTTCTTTACCTGTGGAATGGGGATCATCATAGCACCTGGTGTGAGGGTTAATGGAGTTAATTTGCATACAGGACATGGCACAAGGCCTGTCCCAGATAAGAATTCAGAAATGCCAGCCCTTTTTGGAGTTGTGGGAAAATACTTGGGGTGGCCAGTGAGCTCACTTGGTTGGAGCATGGTGCTGATAACACCAGGGTGAAGGGTTCAGATCCCAGCACCGGCCAGACACCAAAACAAAAAGAAAAGAAAAGTGCTTGGAAGAGGAAGCCTAAAAAAGTGTTTAGTTCACACTTTCTTCTTTCAATGTTTATCTCGTTTAATTTTTTATGTTTTAAAGATGACCGGTAAGGGGATCTTAACCCTTGACTTGGTGTTGTCAGCACCACACTCAGCCAGTGAGCGAACCGGCCATCCCTATATGGGATC
>NW_007733067.1:41690-43180 GCF_000696425.1 Galeopterus variegatus | reverse complement strand
GCCATCCCTATATGGGATCCGAACCTGTGGCCTTGGTGTTATCAGCACCGCACTCTCCCGAGTGAGCCACGGGCCGGCCCTATCTCTTTTAATTCTAACTACAGTAATGTGCAGTGAGCATGATCATCCTGTTTTACAGATAAGGAAATAGAGGCTCAGCAAGAAATCATTGCCCCAGATTACATGGAAAGCAAATGGCAAGACCAGGTTTGAACCCAGATCTGCCTGGTTCCCACTCCTCATCCTCTCCCCATCCCCCACCCCGCCAAGTGTGTATAGTGTGCTACCCTGTTCTAAGCCTTTTATGGAGATAACTCATCAGTTCTCACAACAGTCTTATAAAGTAGGTTACCCTTGTGAGTCATGTTCTACACCCCAGAAATCTGAGGCCCAGAGAGGTTACTTCCTGGCTTGGGGGTCACAAAGTTAGCAAATGATGGAGCGGGAGTTTGCAATTAGGCCGCCTGGCTCCAGTCCCCACACTGCTTCATGGTAAGCATGTGGCAGATCCAGAACCAACATGCAGTGTCCTGAGGCCAAAACAATAGGGGAGAGGGGGTCAGCTGCTCGCTTCAATCTTCTTCCCTAGACATACCTGGAGAAGATAGAACGTGAGTTTGGCCGGCCACCATAAAAAACAAACAAACAAAAAAACCCCGGCGTGTTTAAGTTTTCCTTTCTGTGATTCAATCAACACCTGTTCTTCTGACTGCCTCTTTGTGTTCGGTCTGTGTTGAGTGACACTGGGGACACAATAGTGATTGACATGGCCCTGGCCCTGTCCTTCTCTTGGAGCTCACAGTCCAGTGTGGGAGACAGACCTGTCCCCAGACAGTGATAACCCAGAGTGGGCAGGGATAGGATGTGGAGCGACCATCTGCACTGGGGCGCAGAGAACAGGGGAGCCGAGGGGCAGGTTGGCTCTACCTCTCAGGGAGGGTGGGAGCGGCGCTGGAGGCTGCGGCCCGGTCCACGGACCAGCTGCGCCCTCTGCTGAAAGCGTCTCATACTGCAGTGACCGGAGTGATGCGGAGGTTTGCAATTCCTGTTGAACCGAGTTCTATGATGCTACAATCGTGCACGCCCAGCTTTGGACGTCTTACGATTCTAGGATTTAATTCATTAGTGAGTCACCCAAAAAATATTTATTGAGCATCTACTTTGCACCGGGCTAACATTTACTGAGTGCTTCCCATGTGCCAGGCACTGGTAAATGTACCGTCCATATATTAAGTCATCCAATCCTCAAGGCCTTCGACTCTCCTCATCAGGAAAACTGAGGCAGAGAGTTTTTTTTTTTTTTTTTTTAAAGATGACCGGTAAGGGGATCTCAACCCTTGGCTTGGTGTTGTCAGCACCACGCTCAGCCAGTGAGCGAACCGGCCATCCCTATATAGGATCCGAACCCGCGGCCTTGGTGTTATCAGCACCACACTCTACCGAGTGAGCCACGGGCCGGCCCTAAACAAGTTTTTTTTTTTTTTTTTTTT
>NW_007733067.1:40643-41216 GCF_000696425.1 Galeopterus variegatus | reverse complement strand
GGGAGCGCCGCCGCGCTTCCCAAGCGGCGCACTTATCCAGTGTGCCACCGGGCCAGCCCGTGAGGCAGAGAGTTTAAGTGACATGCCTAAGGTGTGCACCGCCCATAAGTGCTGGGGTCAGATTTGAACATAGAGCCCAATTCTTAGCCATCGCTTTCCCTCACCAATAGTGTCTTATATGTTATGCAATATAGTAATGCGATATATATTATAGAACATAATTTTAGACCCTGGAAAGTTTTGTGAATAAAATCAAGTGGGGAAATGAGGTAACGTTTTGGTGGGAGTGTGTCACTCAGAAGGGGCGATCGGAGGAGGCAGCCCTTGAGAAGAGACCTGACACACGGTATCTGTGGGAAGAGAGGTCGAGGCGGGGGGCACAGCCAGGGCAAAGGCCCGGCGGCAGACACTGGAGGCCATCGGCCTGGGGTCCAAAGTTTCCAGGATGCTAGAACCTCGCCAAGGCCGCAGTTCCGGGCATCCCGCGCTCTGGAGTCATCTTCAGACTCGACGTGCCCTAGGGCTTCGGGCTCTGCGTCGGGGGTTCTGAGATTCCCGCCGGGCCGGAGCCGC
>NW_007733067.1:36934-39878 GCF_000696425.1 Galeopterus variegatus | reverse complement strand
GGGCTGGGCCTGGCGCACCCCTGGGCCCGCTCGCCTGGCAACGGGAACGGGCCTCGGGGCCTCGGGGCCGCGGGACGCCACCTGCCCCGCCCTGGGGCTCCCCGGGGTCTGGAGGCCCGGCTGGGGCCGCACCCCCTCCCCTGAGCGCAGGTAAACAGGAGTGAGAACGGGGCGGGACTTAAGGGGAGGGGGCCCTTGTGACAGCCGGGAAAGTGGGGTGCGCGGGGTGGGGCCGGCCAGCTAGGGGTAAGGTTGTGTGGCTTGGGGAACTGGACCGTGATGGGGGCCTCCTGCCTGAGTGCGTGTGTATGAGATGGTGTATGGGGCTCGTGTGTATGTGAGTGTGCGTGTGAGAGCGACAGAGGGAGAACAGAGCGCTGGTGTCAGGCTGCGGGTCTGAGTGTGAAAGGGACATGCACTGTCCGTGTAACCCTGTGATGGGGCGCAGAGACTGTGTGAATGATGTGTCCCAGTTTCAGTGATGGGAAAATGTGGGCAACTTCTGACTGTGTGTCTGCAGTGTGTGTGTATTGGCAGTTGGACTGTTTACAGTACTTTTATGGGAACAAGGGATCGTGTGACTGTGGCCAACTTTCTGCTTGTGGCTGATGTGCACGTGTATGGCTGTCTATATGGCAGGGAGTGGAACATGTGAGTGTTGATCAGGCTGTGTGGCTGCGGTTGTCTTTCTGCCTGTAGGAAGGCATGTGTGCGTGTGTGTGTGTGCATGTGTGTGTGTGTATGTCAGGGAGGTGGCCAGTGGGTGGGACTAGGTTAGTGATATGTGACTATGGTGGACCTTCTGGTTGTGTCTCACTGTGATGGTGCATGGGGGCTATATGTGACTGTGTCCAGAAGCTAGGCTGTTTCAAAAACGGTGTGTGTGGAACCGTGAGCTGTGGAGTTGTGTGTGAGCCTGTCGGGGGGGAGGGAGAGAGCCGCATAGCTGCTGTGGACTAGCAGTAGTGTGCAATGGAGAGTCTGTTGTGGGGCTGTGGAAGTGTAGGGAGTTGGGGTGGGGTGGGGGACGTCTGAGTGATGTGTAGGTGAGATTTCCCTCTGTGTAGGTGACAGGATGGAAGAGAGGGTCTTTGTCAGGGGCCGTGACTGTGATTATCATTCTGTCAGCTGTGTGGTTGTGCACATGCGGCTTGATATGAGTGTGGAAGCTGGCGTGTCTAGGAACCAGCCTGAGTGATGGGTGGCTGGGATTGAGCTCAGACTGTTGCTGGCTGTGGGGTGCTGTTTGTGAGGCTGTGTCTGGAGCATTCAGCTCAGCTGTATCTGAGGTTGTGTGTGATGTGATAGGAGGTTATTATGTCAGCAAAACTGTGTGAATAGTGGTTGTGGTTGTCGGGATGGCTCTTCACGAGTTTGTGTGGTTGTGAGTTTGACCATTTATGTGGCTTATGTGTGAAGCATGATATACATACATACACACACATATAAAAATAGATTGATTGATATATACAAACACGTATTTACATATATGTAAACATATAGATTCACATGCATATTTACATATATTTTAATATATTTACATACATATGTAAATTGATGGCTATCAAGGGTCTGTGGTATATAAAATGCATAGGATGCCCTTACTATGTGTGATTACGAGCTTGCAAGCAAGTGCAAAAACTGCTGGGATGCTTACAATTGACACAGCGGCTTAAGTGAAGTATGAGAGAGTGTGTGCAGACACATGGAACTCCCTCTAGAACGTGTTTCCACAGCTGTCTGTACGGCAGGCTCCCGCTGTTGACAGTGTGACTGAGTCCGAGTTCTGGGACTACTTGCATGTCGGTGTTTGCAGCTCTCTATGTGTATCTATGTGTGTGTGCAGTGTGTAGGCGTGTGAGTCTCTGCTGGCCAGGCCAGGAGGTAGAGGTGGAGGAGGTGGAGGTATTGGGGAAGATGGGGAGGGGTCCACAGTGAATCCTGGGAGTGTATGTATTTGGAGGGGCTTTGGGCATGTAATGAGTTGGCTGCTTGGGGGACCGTATGTGTGTGGGAGAGCAAGTGTCATGGATAAGTGCGAGAAGACAGTCTGAATGTGAGTGACTTGAGATTTGGTTGTGTTTTCGGAGGTGAGGTGGGGCTGAGAGAGACAGAGTTAGTATCTGCGTTGGCTTTTATTTCTGAGAAGAGAATATACCTGTGTGTCAGGTTGTATTTCCAAGAGGGGGGTGCATATGTGTTGTTTCTGAAAGAAGAGTATGTGTGTGTGCCTGCGTTGGTGTGTTGCATTAGGTAGTACAAAGGTACTTCAGAAAGTTCATGGGTGGGCTGGCCAGTTAGGTCAGTTGGTTAGACTGCAGTTTTACAACACCAAGGTCAAGGGTTCAGGTCCCCTTACCCGCCAGCTGCCCCCAAAAAGAAAGTTCTTGGAAAAATGGAATTAGAAGATAATATGTACTGGCCAGCTCTGCGCCCTCCCCCCCAAAAAAAGACAATACAAATCTTTCCACGACCTTTTTGAAGACCCCTCATATTTCTGAAAGGAAAATGTAGATGTGTGTGTGTATTGAGCAGTATTTCTAAGAGAAAAAAGTGTGTGTTTTGTATTTCTCCAAGGAGAATGTGTATTATATTTCTAATGAAGGAGTGTCTGTGTGTGGAGCTGCATTTGTGAGAGGGTGTGTGTGTGCATCATGTTGTATTTGAAAGAAAGCAGTGTGCGTGTGTACGTTGAGTTGTATTTCTGAGAGAATGTGCATGTTGCATTGCATCTTTAAGAAGGGAGGGTGTAGGGCCGGCCCGGTGGCACACTGCTACAGTGCGCCGCTTGGGAAGCATGCCGGCACTCCCGCCAAGGGTTCGGATCCCACATACAGACCGGCTGCTCACTGGCTGAGCGAGGTGCGGGCGCAACACCGAGGGTTGCAATCCCGTTGCCGGTCCCGGTCCGGTACGGGCGCCACACTGAGGGTTGCGATCCGTT
>NW_007733067.1:18598-36644 GCF_000696425.1 Galeopterus variegatus | reverse complement strand
AAAAAAAAAAAAAAAAAAAAAAAAAAAAGGAAAAAAAAAAAAAAAAAAAGAAGGGAGGGTGTAGGGCCGGCCCGTGGCTCACTCGGGAGAGTGCGGTGCTGATAACACCAAGGCCACAGGTTTGGATCCCTATATAGGGGTGGCCGGTTGGCTCACTTGGGAGAGCGTGGTGCTGACAACACCAAGTCAAGGGTTAAGATCCCCTTACCAGTCATCTTTTTTAAAAAAAAGAAGGGAGGGTGTGTATGTGTGCTGAAGTGTGTTTCTGAGGAGTGTATCTGTGTGTGTGTCTATGAGGATCCCAGAGGCACCATCAGCTAAATGTCTGTGTCCTTGTCACCCACATACAACCACATGAAGTTCCACGTGTGGAACCCCACCCATTACTATCTGGGCTTCAGACCTCAGCTGTCACAAGACCAGTGTGACATCCATGGGCCAGTGTTTCCCAACAGGCCCTGGGCTGGCTAAGCCTGTCTGTGGTGGAGGGCGGAACCCCTGTTCCCTCCAGGTCTGTCAAGCCCCAGGAGCCAATACGTGGGCCCCCTCCTTGCTTGCCCCCCCAAACCTAGAGGCCTCCTCTGCTTCCGGAGCCCTATCCCCTGGCCCTCTCCTCCCACCCCACCCCACCCCACCCCACCCCAGTGGTCTGACTGGTTCCCAACAAAAACACCCTAAGAATGAGCTCACGGGGAGGCTGCCGCCTCCACATGCCCCGCCCCACACACCCAGCAGAGGAGGGCGCCTCTGGTCCCAGGTCACACGGCTGACTGGGAGCTCTGGGCCAGGGTATCTGGAGTCCCTGGGTAGGGAGGGCTGGCCAGGTGAGCTGAGGGCAGATAGGGGGACCACAAGCCAGCTGTTTGCCCTCCCTTGGTTAATTACACATAATAGGATTTTGGAGTTGTCCTCAGAGCAGAGCCCTGGGCTTAGGGAACAGACAAAGGTAGACCAGAATGTTCCCAGATGAGGGCTTGCTGGGATGGGGACGGCACGGAGGCAGGGAAGCAGGGGGAAATGGATGGGTCAGGGAGGGGCTGGCGAGGATGGGTGTAGAGACAGGGGCAGGGAGGGGTGGGAAGATGGGCGGGTCAGGGAAGGGCATGGCCAGGGTAGGTGGATGGGGGAGAGCCGACATGGGGAGAGGTTGAGGGTTCCTGCTGGCCAGGATGGGCATGGAGGCTAGGGGCTGGCTTGTCTGGCCCTGGCAATGAGTCTCCAATCCCCACCGCTGCCCTCAGGAGCAGCCATGTCTGTGCAGGTGGCAGCCCCTGGAAGCACAGAGCTGGGCCCAGAGCGCCTGAGCCCTGAGGAGCTGGTGCGGCAGACGAGGCAAGTGGTGCAAGGGCTGGAGGCCCTGCGGGTGGAGCACCATGGTCTGGCCGGGCACCTGGCGGAGGCCCTGGTGGGACAGGGCCCAGTGACTGGCTTGGAGCTCCTGGAAGAAAAGCAGCAGGTGGTGAGCCACTCGCTGGAGGCCATCGAGCTGGGGCTGGGAGAGGCCCAGGTATGCAGGGGCCCTGTGGGGGAGTGAGGCTTCGGCCTGGTGGGTGGCAGGAAGGCCCAGGTATGAGAGGGACAGGTGTGCAGGGGGCAGGGTCAGCCTGGGAATGAGCAAAGGCAGTTATTTGTGTCCAGTATTGCAGACGGGCAAGCCTGGGGCCGGGGGAGCCTAGGGGAACCAGGCCTGGGAAAGGGAGGCTCAAGGTCAGAGATGGGGCAGCATTATGGGGGTCCTCATGTATGACAGGGACCTCTGATCCAGAAGGGGGTTTTGAGCAGAATCACGGTTCCTGAGCAGAATCGTGGTTCCTGGGGAGCCACATTGGTGGGGTCTCTGCAGAATCTGGGGAATCCTGGATAGAATGGGAGTGCTCTGTCCTGATGTGAGGCCTGGGCTGGGTCAGGGGCTGTTTGGCAGGGTAGGAACCCACCTCCCTCATGACTCAGGACCCCCACCCCGACAGGTGCTGCTGGCTCTGTCGGCGCACGTGGGCGCTCTGGAGGCTGAGAAGCAGCGGCTGCGAGCACAGACCCGGCGGCTGGCCCAGGAGAATGCCTGGCTGCGGGAGGAGCTGGAAGAGACACAGCGGCGGCTGCGGGCCAGCGAGGAGGCTGTGGCCCAGCTGGAGGAGGAGAAGAACCACCTTGAATTCCTGGGGCAGCTGCGGCAGTATGACCCACCCATGGAGAGCCAGGTGCTGTGGGGCAGGCCAATGCAGGAGCATTGGGCCCTTCACAGAGCCCGGAAGTCCCCCAGGCCCTCCTTAGAACCCCAAAGCCCCCAACCTTAGGTGGTGCCCCCAAATGCCCAGACCCATCAGAACATACACAGAATCCCCCCTAGCTGCTCCACAAAGCTACAAGATCCTCCCAACCCTCCAGAAGACCCTTGAGGCTCCTGATCACCACCTCCCTCAAAACCTAAGATTCAGGGCCCCAGCCTCTGAAACAAGCCCCCAACCCACATGACTCCCCATTTTCCTGTCTTCCCTGCAGCAGCCTGAGTCTCCCCCTCGCCGAGACAGCCTGGCCTCACTGTTCCCCAGTGAGGAGGAGGAGAGGAAAGGTGGGTGAGGGGGAGTGCATGCATGACCGCGGCGAGCACAGCCCTGGAAGACGACGGACTGGGGAGACAGCTTTGATCTGCTGGACCCCAAGTTCTCTGAGCAGGGGATGGGGAGGTGAAGGCAGGGTCAGGAGGATGAAGTGGGTGTGGGGGTGAGAGTGGGCAGGTGAGGCTGGGAACTGCAAAGCTGGGCAGGCTGTGTGGCCACAGCATGAGCCAGGCAGGCTCTCGTATCCACATCCCATGGGGCAGTTGGGCAGCCGTGGTCACATCCCCAGGCCAGGACACATCCTGCTGGCCAGTGAACCCAGGCCCAGAAGGCAGTGGTGGGGGGGGGGCGTAATTCCAGGGGCCAACTGGGCAGCGAGGCAGTTCTGGGGTGTGTGTCCCTGCATGTGAGGCTGGAGGAGCAGGAGGCCTACAGTGACAAGGCGTTCCCCTTACCCAGGTCCAGAGGCAGCGGGGGCGGCTGCAGCTCAGCAGGGCGGCTACGAGATCCCAGCCCGCCTTCGGACCCTGCACAACCTCGTGATCCAGTACGCGGGGCAGGGCCGCTATGAGGTTGCTGTGCCTCTGTGCCGCCAGGCCTTAGAGGACCTGGAGAGGAGCTCAGGCCACTGCCACCCGGACGTGGCCACCATGCTCAACATCCTGGCACTGGTGTACCGGTGAGGGCTACAGCCAGCCATGGTTAGAAGGGGCAGGAAGGGCAGGGGCCAGTTGTTGGGTGGAAGTGGGAGGACCCTAGTGTCCCCTCTGCCAACATGGAGCACCTGGGTGGCAGTGGAGGACAGAATGGGAGAGGGAGGAAGGGATCCTGCCTTGAGAGGATGGGAAAATAGGGAGGGAGAGAGAAACAGAGATCTGGGGAGGTCACAGAGACCCTGGCAAAGAAGAGTCAGAGAACGTGGTCACCAGAGACCCCAACAGTGGGGAAGAGACTGGAGTGGCCAGGGGCATGGCAGAGATGTGGGGGTGCAGGGACACAGTACTAGAGACCTGGAGGTATGGGGAGACCCAAAAGGGGCCCCTGAAAGGTGCTACTCATGGTTGGTTCCGCCAGCTCCCTGAGCCTGCTGGGACCAGCCCTGCCCATGGCCTGGCACCAGCTGCCCCAGCCTGACCAACCCCCCTCCATCCCTGTGGCTGCCCCATAGGGACCAAAACAAGTACAAAGAGGCCACAGACCTTCTCCATGATGCCCTGCAGATCCGGGAGCAGACGCTGGGCCCTGAACACCCCGCGGTGAGTGAGGGCCCCAGGGAGGAAGGGAGGAGCTGTGCCTGCTCATCTCTAACCTGTGCCTTCCCCCATCCCCCGCAGGTGGCCGCCACCCTCAACAACCTGGCTGTCCTCTATGGGAAGCGTGGGCGTTACCGGGAGGCAGAGCCCCTGTGCCAACGTGCCCTGGAGATCCGTGAGAAGGTCCCTCCCCGTACCACCCCCCACAGAACCTGTGTGGCTCATGACCCGATGCCACGTGACCCTTCCCATTGATCCTGAAGCGTTTGCACTGGGATCTGATCCTGTGGTGCCCCTTACATTTGTTATCGTGAGCCCCCAACTTGAGCCCAGATCATCCAATCCCATGACCCATCACCTTTGACCTTAGCTCCCAGCCTGATCTTGGCCTCTAACACTGACCTCTCCTCTTGACTCACCTCATAAGCCCCCAACCTGGTCCTGCCCTTCCAACCCCATGTGACCACCAGCACAACCCTCAGCCTTGATCTGCCCATTTGACCCTGTACCCCAAGAGTTTCTGGACTACCAAGACCTCTGACTTCATTAATCCGTTTGTGTAGCTTCTGCCCTCCAGCACCCCACCTCATATAACTCTCCACTTTGATCCTATAATCCCTAACTCATGACCCCCATCATGGCAGTGACATCATGAGGCCCACCAATCTCATATGACCCCAATGACTTGTGACCCCTGACCCCCAGGTCTTGGGCGCTGACCATCCGGATGTGGCAAAGCAGCTCAACAACCTGGCCCTGCTCTGCCAGAACCAGGGCAAGTTTGAGGATGTGGAGCGGCACTACGCCCGGGCCCTGAGCATTTATGAGGCCCTGGGTGGGCCCCATGACCCCAACGTGGCCAAGACCAAGAACAACCTGGTGAGGCGCTGCGGGGCGCGGGGCTGGCTGACAGGGTCCTACCCCGGGGGTGCAAGCCAGTCACCGTGAGGGTGGAGCACCAAGAGGCTTGGAGCCTGGCCTCTGCCGGGCCCGTGGAGATGTCCCGTCCGACACGCCTCCCAGCTGGGCCCTAACAGAGAGCAGTTTGCTCAGCAGAGGACACGGAAGCATCAGGAAACACGCCAAGTCCATGAGAGCCAGAGAACGGTTCCAGGAAAGAGGAAGCTGGTGCAACTGGCTTGGACCAGAGGGCAGCATCAGATATTTATTGAGCTCACTGAGGGCCAGCCCCCTTCTTAGCACTTTCCCTGTATCATCTATTACTTAGAATGCCCCTATGAGGGAGGAGACGGAGGCACAGACATTGTGTCACCCAAGGTGGAGTAGGAAACGGGCTGAGACAGGAAGTCACCAGCCCTAGGTCCCCTAGGCTGAGCTCCAAGCCCATTCTGCTCTAGGGTGAGGCCTCCAAAGTAGATGAGACCAGGCTTCCTCCTGAGGGCACAGGGAGGCATGGCCAGGTTTGCACTTTAAAAAGATGGGACTGGATGCAGTGTTGGGGGTCTGGGGATCCTGAGAAGCTCCCAGAGTTGAGTTGAGAACACTCAAGACATGCCCTCCCGGCAGGCCTCAGCCTACCTGAAACAGAACAAATACCAGCAAGCAGAAGAACTGTACAAAGAAATCCTCAGCAGGGAGGACCTGCCTGCCCCTCTCGGTGAGTCCCCAGCCCCTGCCTTCCCTCTAAGGTGGCTTTTCAATGTTCCCACCTCAGTGGCCCTCATATCTTCCCTCAGGAGCCCCCAAGACAGGCACAGCTGGTGACGCAGAACAACAGGTAAGGATGAGCTCTGCTTCTGCTCCTGGGGTGGGAATGGGGACTGCATGAGCTAGGGGCAACTGACCAGTGTCTCCGGCACCCTCCCCAGGCCCTTCGTCGGAGCAGCTCATTCTCCAAGCTCCGCGAGTCTATCCGGCGAGGAAGTGAGAAACTGGTCTCCCGTCTCCGAGGCGAGGGGGTGGCCGGGACAGCCGGGTGAGTGCTGGATCAGGTCAGCAAAGAGCCCTGACATGGGCAGAATCTGCAGCATACCCTCCCCCGCCTCCAGCTCATGAACCTTCCGTGGCTCCCATCTCCTCTGTGACACACACAGATCAAACCCAGTGCTGGAGAGGTCTTCCCCACACTGGGAGCCAGATCCGTTTCCTCCCTGTCCCCTCCTTTGCAGGATGAAGAGAGCCGTGTCACTCAACATACTGAACATGGATGGCCCGAGGGCTATTGGAACTCAGGTGAGGGGGTCAGGGATGGAGTGGGGGCCCCGAGATAAGGGAAGGTGGGGGGTAGTCAGGCTGGCATTGGAGCCAGGAAGTGGTAGGTTGGTGTTAGAATGGACTCCAGGACAGGAGAATGGATGGGTTTTCCTTGGGGTAGAGGCAGTGGGGTGGACAGGTTGGCTGCGAGGCTAGACATGGAGGTGGGGGGGGGTGGACACGGAGATACGTGGGGCCGGGGGGATGGCCACAGTGGCAACTGGAGCAGGGCCGTGCCTGCCCCTCAACCGCCCAACCATTCTCTGTGCCCATTTCCAGTTCCCGAACCAGCACCTGAGTGAGGCCCCTCGGACCCTCAGCGCCAGCACCCAGGACCTGAGCCCTCGCTAAAGCCAACTGGACCACACCGGCTACAGCTTCTCTGGAGGAGTGTGGGGGCATCTCCTTGACTCTCCCACCTCTGGGGGGATACCCAGTGGGTTGGGCTTCCTGCCACCCTCTCCTGTGATTAAAGGCTGTAGACTTGGCAATGAGGAATGTCCACCTGAGGTTTCCTGCAAGGACCTACAAGCTCCTACCCTGAGGCACCCTCTGAGCCACTGGGAGCCAGGGCCAGGCAAGACTCAGGAGTCACCAGAACACCTTTTATGGCCCTGCCCTCACCCTATGCTCACAGCTGTTGAGCAATCTGCTCTATCCTCCGCAGCATCTCCTCTGATTCCAGCTGCTCGAGGCTGAGCAGAGACAGGCCCAGCTGATCCTCCTGGAGGGGACAGAGAAAAAGGGAGGTGTCAGACAGTGGTTGGGGATGGAAACAGCTGCTGTACTTCCCCCAGTGCCCCTGAAGGGGACATGGGTCAAGACTCCAGGGCCAGTAGAGACAGGAACCCTATGGGACAGGAGTGTGCTGTCCCTGTAAACAGAAGACAGGTCCAAGGGAGGAGGAGAGGGAGAGAGTCGGCAGCCGGAGAGTTGTGTCCAAGCTACAGAAGGATCAGCTGTTCTGAGGCCAGCACAAGCCCCTTCTGGAGAATGTCTGGCGCCTCCTCACCTCAGATTATCACCCTGCCTCCTCTGTGCTCCCCAAGCACCTATGTGTCTACTGTAGCCACATGCTGGCATCTGTGGCCCTTGATTCTCCCCTCAGTTCCCAGAGCCTGGCACATGGGCGCACGATAAATCTCTCTTTGTCAAGGGTAGGAGGGCAGGATGTCAGGCTGGGGTTGGGGAGCAGAAGAAAAATACAAGGGACCTTCCTGGAGGAGGAGCTCAGCCGGGGAGGGGAGAAGGAAGCGAGTGCAGGGCTCACCCGGTGGAAAGGCTGTGCCATCTGCCTCAGGAAGTACTTGGCGACCTGGACCCCCTCGTCAACGGTCAGGTTGAGGTTGGCGTCCGTGAGGTGCTCTTGGATCCAGCGAGGCAGCTTCCCCCGCTTGTCTGCTCGGGCAAATCGCTTTGAGCAGGAGGGTGGGAAAGAAATGGTACCAAGATACTGGTCTGAAGGAGCCTAGGCCACCCTCCACCCCTGTGACCCTCCCATCTGGAAAAAGAATGGGGCAACATCCTGGTTCTCAGAGGCTGGGGTGGGGAGCACAGTGAGCCCCCTGGACTCGCACCTTGTCGGCGAAGATCATGAGGCCGTAGTCCGTCTTGCCTCTGATGGCCCGACCCACGCACTGCGCTGCGTGGCGCATGGCATCGAAGGTGAGAAAGTCATTCTCGCGGATCTGGAACTGGTCCCGCAGGTATTCTAGCCGTGCCTGCCGATGAGGAGGACAAGGAGATGAGGATGAAGGGGATGAGGACAAGGGAAATGAGGGAGCCATCCCTTTCTGAATGCCTGCCCCCTCGCTGTCCCAGTCCCTTCCACAAACCACCAAGTCCCAAGCTGAGGGCCCGAGAGAGGCCCTAACACCCTAACCACCTCACAGTCTGTTTCCAGGACTCCCCATGACCCCGGGCGCTGCTCACCTTGAGAATGCGGCTCTGGGTGTAGACGTAGGGGACGCCAAACATGATGACAGCCCGCCCAAAGTGGTGCACTGCAGGGCAGGGGAGGGGAGTGAGAGGAATCCCAAGTGTGGTCAGCTGGCGAGGGACGGCCTCGTGTGCCCCGGGAGGTGGTGCTGAGTGGGGAGCGGGGTGCTCCAAGGACCTTGCCAAGTCCCCAGAGACGGAGGGAGGGGAGGACCCGTCTGTGTGCCCAGGCTTTCGAGGAGCAGTCCTGAGGGGGTAGACACGGCACGACGGACAGGCATTCCACGGAGTTCCATGCAGGTGCTCGGGGAGAGGAGAGCCTGGTCCACTTACCAAAGTCGATCCCCTCGGACACTTTGCCCCGAGCCACCGAGAGCAGGATGGCCCCCCGGCCATTCTCACAGGCCTGGGGAGGGGAGGCTGAGATGTAAGCAGTGTCGCTCCTCAGAGCTGCATCCTCAGTCCCTCTCCACACTGGTCTCTCAGCATTCCCCACAGTACCCACCTCCTGGTACTTCTCCAGGGCAACACTGGTCTCAGCCCCATCTTGAGTCTCGATGAAGAGCAGTTTGTTCCTCTGGATGTTTTCGAGAATGCCCTAGGCAAGGACACCAGGGAGGTCAGGGCTGGGGTTGACAGAAGGTGGATTCAGGACAGGGCCATCCTGGTTAAAGCCAACTCTGCCATGGACTCCTGTGTGAGAGACCATTTATCTCTCTGGGCCCCACTTGTCCGAATGAGACCTGGGGAGGGAGGGGGTGCAACTGTCCAACCTCACTTCTTTTGGGAAACTTTTGTGACCCAGGAGGGGAACCAATCACTGCTGGACAAGTAGGACAGACATGTGGCCCAAGGTGGCCAATTAGGACACTCCATCCCCCACCAGCAATTGGTAGAGGGGGTGACTGTAAGCCAGGAAGAGCCAATCAGAGGCTGCCCTGAGATTTACATGTGACACTGTAATAGAGACAGTGTGATACTGATGGAAGGACAGACACACAGACCAGTGGGACAGAATGGAGGGTCCAGGAACACATGCTCCCACACAAAGTCACCTGTGCAATTCAATGGGGAGAGCTCTTTTCAATAAATTGTACTGGAGCAAGTGGATGTCCAAACGGGGGAAAAAGTGAAGCATGACCCCTACCTCACACCATACTCAAAGATGAGTTTCCGGCACCTCATACATGTGAAAGCTAAAACCACAAAGCTTCTGGAAGGAAACACAGGAGACTATTTCATGAACTTGGGTAGGCAAAAGTTTCTTCAATAGGACACAAAAGGCACTCAGGATGTGGGGCTCAAGTGGCCAGCAGCCATCTTTCCCATCTCAGGATAGGCCCATGTCTTGGCTTTGAGGGATGAAGTTCCCTGCCCCACCCCACCGTTCCCTGATGCTTGGATTAGCCAAGCTCACTCATCTCACCCTGACAAAGTGCTTGCTTTAACTGACCCCTGAGAGCTGGGCCACACTGCATTCAGAGGCAGAGAGTACAGAGCGATCCCCCCTCCCACCCATATCCTGCCTGATGTCTGAGTTCTTTAACCTGATGTAGTCAGGGGACAGGGCACAGAGGTGTACAATATTTATTCTATATGCTGTTCATATGTGTTATATACACTGTTCTGTCATGTATGATACATGTCACCATGGAAAACACAAGAGGAATGAAGCTGACACAGGAACAGCGCCAAGAGCTGAGGAGCAGGGTCTTTATGGGGAGTGGGTGGCTGGGTGTCTGGGCGTACCTGCTCATACCAGGAGGCCACGGTGCTCTCCATGTACTGGTAGCTGGTGAAGAAGGCCACGATGCCATCAGGAACCACAGCAGACATCTCCAGCAGGAGGTTTCCATAGTTCCGGATCACCGCTATGAGGGGTCAGAGGTTGAACTCTCTCCTGGCTTGACTCCTCCTCCCTAGTCTAGAACTTGGGGTTCCCAGAAACCTCACTGAGGCTGCATGCAGGGCTGTTCACAGTATCCCACTTCTCCTTTCAGGCCCATAGGAGGATGGTCCCTCCACCCCTTAAAGTTAGGCATGACTTGCAGTGGCCAGTGAGTGCAGAAATGGCCACTATCACCATGATCCCTCCTGTCACATCATGCTACCTCAGTGATGTTCCCAGTGGTAGTGGTTCCGAGAGTGAGGAGACAGGCCCCTACCAACCCATGATGGACATGGACCATGGGCAAGAAGTAACCTCTGTGTGTTAAGCCACTGAGATTTGAGGATATTTGTTTGGTAGCATGACTCAGCCCATCTGACTGATACACCTTGCCTCTTGGAACCCACAGAAACCACCCCCACAAGAGCATACCAATATCTTCCCGGGTCTCAAATTTGGAGCTGATGGCCACCTGGTCATTGCCACGGCCAATGATCTGGAGCAAGCGAGAGAAGTCATAATAAGCGAAGTAGCAGCAACTGTCCCAAGGTGAGTGCCGATCACCTGCTAGTGCTGTTCTAAGCTTTTTATACACATGATATCGTTATATGAACCTCAGCTACCCTGTTATCTGCATTGCGCAAATGACCTGGGCTCAGAATGTGAGTCATCTGCCAAGGTCACACAGCAAATAAACGGCAGAGACAGAATTGAACCCAAGTCTGTCCATAATCCTGACCAGCAGCTAACACTTTAGCCCAGACATGGGCCTATCCTCAGATGATCTCTTTCCTCACAGTGGGAAAGATAGCTGCTGGCCACTTGAGCCCATTTTACAGAGGAGGAGACTGAGGCACTGAGACAGAGAGGAAGGCTCATTTACCCAAGATCATAGATGATGAACTGGGCAAAGCCACATTAACCAAGATGTTGACTAAGCACCTACTTTGTGCCAAACCCTGAGCTACATAAGCGTTTTACATGCATTATCTCTCTAAATCCCCTCAACGACCCTGGGAGATCAAAGAGGATGGATTCCCATTTTACAGATGAGAAAGCAGAGGCTTGGGGAGTTGTGCCCACAGGCAGAAGTAGTAGAATCAAGCTCAGGTCTGTTTGGTTCCAGAACCCATGCTCTTAGCTGTAAAGCTCTCCTGCCTGAGCAGTGGAGGAAACCAAGGGAGGAAAGAACTCACCATGGGGCAGAGGCAGACCCGAGCCAGCGTCATGGTGAAGGTTGCCATGGTGACGGGGTGGAAGTCCAAGATCTTGGGGTAGATGTCCAGTGGGGACAGTGTCTGTAGCAGAAACAGTGGAAAGGATCTCAGCAGGACTAGGCGGGGACCAGGAGCTCCACAATGGAGGGCTAGGGACTGGGAGGGACAGGGGAAGGGTCCTCACCCCAGATGTGATGATGACAGACTGGAAGCGCTCAAACACTGGTTTGATGGCTAGTGAGGCATCCATGCAACTGTGGGGAGCAGATGAGGGCAGTGAGGGCAAGGCAGGCTGGGCCCCAAGACCCATGGAGCTTTCATACCCCCACCAGGGTAGGGTCCCACCTGAAGTGCAGGATGGGGTTGGCAATGGTCGGGGTCCTGTCGTCGAAGGGTTCAATGATGATGGTGAAGCCTACAGGGGGCGGGCGAGGCCCGGTGAGATTCCCTCACTCAGCCACAGCCACGCCCACTTGGCTATTCCCTCACAAGCTCCTCCCTTTTACCCAATCCCCACCCCCAACCCCCATGAGTGAATGGAACCAAACACCAGCCACCCAAGCCCCAAACCCAGGCATCTGAGCCCAAAATACACCCCAACATGTCTGCTTCCCTGCAGGGCCCAAATCTGTGCAAATGTTCATGGAGGATCTCAAGCAGAGAGCCCCAAACCTTCATCCCTCACACTCGCTCAGCACAAGGGTCTGCTCAGCATCCGAGCGAAAGCCAGGGGTCAGAGCCTCGAGCCTCCTCCTGTGACCTTTCTATGTAAGCCATCAGCAAGCTGGGCTGCTCTGCTTCCAAAACCTATCTGAAATCCAACCACTTCCCCCACCCCCCCACCAATCCCAGACCAGTGAGAGGGAACCTGTGGAATCCTGAGTTGGGTCACATCCTCCTTGCTCAGAAGCCTCCCGTGGCCCACACTCATCCTGGGGTCCAGAATCCCCTGTGGGACCCAGCCGTGTTGACCCCAGTTCCTCCTTGCTCAGGCCTCCTGCCTAACCTTCAAAACCCAGCAGGCTCACTTCTCCCAGGGCCTTTGCACTTGCTGGTTCCACTGGCTGCAAAGCTGCCCAAGGTGGCTCCATTTGGTCACTTGGAACTTTGTTCAAGTCAGCTCCTCGGAGAGCCTTCCTTGGCCACCCTGTCTACTGCAGCCATGTTCCAACATAGCAACATATTTATTTTTTATGACAACTTTCTGGAATTATCTCCTCGTTTATTTGCACCTTTGCTACCAGTGTTTCCCTCTAGAATATAAGCTCTAGGAGACTAGGAATGATGTTTTTTTGGTTCCTGCTGCGTCCATAATGCTGGCCGTGGCCCATTTGTTAAATGAATAAATGAGTGAATGAATTAATATATTCAGTTTCACTTAGTAAAAGAAATCAAGTTCTCTGTGCCAGCCCTGTGCTGGGGACACAGCAGTGACCAAGACAGCCCAAGCCCTTCCCATATGTGCTCACGGTCCAGCGGGAGAGACAGACCCATCCCCACATAGTGATGATTCACAGTGGGGAGAGCTGGAATGAAGGAGCCCAAAAGAAGGGGCCTAACCTGGCCTGGGGGTCAGGGAGGGCTTCCTGGAGGAGGAGACATTTCTACTGAGCTGAGAAGTAAAGGATGACGGGGAGGTAGTTGGGGTATGAGGCAGATGGGAAGGACATTCCAGGTAAGAGAATGTGAAGTGTTCGTAGATGGGGAAATGCGGAGGGGAGGAGAACGACTAAGGGAAGAGATGGGGTGGAAACTTCCAGCAGAACTTGCTGCTGATCAGCCACAGGGTGGGGGTGACCGAGTCTCTGTCCTGCTGAGGCCGGGCCCAGCCACAGGACATCAGGCCTGACCTGGTTTCCTGGATAGAGTAGTAATCCCCAGGGATCGGACTGAGCCCTTGTCAGCTTAAAGCTGAGGAAGGGGAGGGAACACTGACCCACAAAGCCTCTAGAATGTTTTCCCCTCTCCTGCACACTGGAAATCTCAGCATCATCCGCAACTCTTGTCCCCAAGGTCTTCACACCCAGGCCCCACCCTCCCACATCCTCGCCTCTACCTCCCACATCTCTCTCCAAACCATCCCTTTCTCTGTCTGCCCTGGCCCAGGCTCTTCCTCTTCTGCTCAGGTCCCTGTCCCCCTGCCCAGTCTCCTGTCTCTAATCCCTCCCAAAAGAATCTTTTCAAAGCACAAATCTGACTCAGCACCTCCCTGGCTCAGAACCTGCCATGGCTCCCCATGCCCTCAGGAGCACGACCAGCTCCTTACCACGCCCTGTAGTGTGAGCTGACCACATAGTACTTCTGCAGCCACATTTCATACCACCATCCACCCTCATCTTTCTCCACTCTGCAGTCTGAGGGAGCCCTTGAAAATACAACCCTGAACACAAGGCTCACTCACTCAACTACTGTTTGTGGCTCCCCGCTGCCTTCGACATAGAGCCCAAACTCCCGAACCCAGCCCTAAGAGGCCCCGTGTATCCAAGTCCCTGCTGACAACACTCTAGACTCTTCTGGGACCCTGATTCCAGATGCCTGGGGGCCCAGCAGAGCCAGGAAAAGGTGAGCTTACCCTTGGCATAGGTGCTGACGAGGGTGGCAAAGTTAGCAAGGAGGGTGAGTGGGGAGAAGTCAGCAAGGTCAGCGATCTCCAAGGTGTGTAGGAGAGAGCGTAGGCGTTCAGCACAGAACCTGGCGGGGAGGCGAAAAAGATCAGGGGGTAGAGGGAAGCAGGAACAGGACCAGCAGCCCCTCCTCTGCAGTCAGAGCACACGGTCACACGTCTGTCTCCCTAGCTAACTGGGCACTCTGTGAGGGCAGGGATTGGGCCTGCTTTGGAAACTTCTGTTTCCACATTGTATAGCTGCATGTCACACAGAGCCACTGCTGCACGATGGCACAGACATATGTATATATATGTATATGTACACATACACACACACACACACACACACGTATATAATTTTTTTTTTTTTGGCACCTGGCCGGTACAGGGATCCATTTGTTTGAGGCTGTCATCGATAACCCTCAGGCCCCTGAGTTCCCCCATCCCAGCCCTGCCTACTCTGAGTTGTCTCTATCTGAGGAAGAGTCTGTCTCTTCCACTGGGCCTTGGGCCCCAAGAGGGCAGCCCTGAGCTGTGTCGGTCACTGCTGTGTCCCTAGCACAGAGCAGGCACTTGGGAAACGTGATGAGTGACTGAGATTTCTCTTTGTCCCCACACGTTTCCAGTCCAAAGCCATATCAAAAGCTACCTCCCCCCAATCCAGGCAGAGAGGCCAGAGGCTTTGAAGCCCTGCAGGCCGGGCTTCAATTCATAACTAGCCCATGAACTGCTGTGTGACTCTGAGTGGTGGCTTCGCCTCTCAGAGCCCCAGTGTCCTCATCTGCACAGTACAGCATGGGGACACTGTACTGGGGATGCAATTGAGATACAGAATGTAAAGGGCTTAGCTCATCATTAGTGCTCAGGATGGGGTAAGTTATTTGTTTTACTGCTTTCTCATTTAACCACCACAGAAACCTGTGAAATAAAGACAATGACTCCCTACCCATTTTACAAAGGAGGAAACAGGTTCAGAGAAGACCAATGACTTATCCAAAATAGCAAAGGAAAAGTACCGGAAGCCCCCCTCCTGCCCCTGGGTCCATTCTCTGCCTACTCTGTGCCCCAGCAGACTGACCGCCCCCTGCCACAAATGCACCCAGACTGCACCACGGGGACACCCCTGCCCTCAGGCTCGGGGATGGGTGCGGTGTTGGGCGTCGAGAGGCACTGGTGGAGGGAGACATGAGTCTGGGGCATCTTCCCCCATCCTGCTGGGCCTTNTAGCTCACTTGGGAGAGCGTGGTGCTGACGACACCAAGTCAAGGGTTAAGATCCCCTTACCCGTCATCTTTTAAAAAAAAAAAAAAGAGAGATACAGAATGTAAAGGGCTTAGCTCATCATTAGTGCTCAGGATGGGGTAAGTTATTTGTTTTACTGCTTTCTCATTTAACCACCACAGAAACCTGTGAAATAAAGACCATGACTCCCTACCCATTTTACAAAGGAGGAAACAGGTTCAGAGAAGACCAATGACTTATCCAAAATAGCAAAGGAAAAGTACAGGAAGCCCCCCTCCTGCCCCTGGGTCCATTCTCTGCCTACTCTGTGCCCCAGCAGACTGACTGCCCCCTGCCACAAATGCACCCAGACTGCACCACGGGGACACCCCTGCCCTCAGGCTCGGGGATGGGTGCGGTGTTGGGCGTCGAGAGGCACTGGTGGAGGGAGACATGAGTCTGGGGCATCTTCCCCCATCCTGCTGGGCCTTGGGCTTCTGGTCTCAGTGCCTGTCAAGAGCCTCTCTCCAGGCCCTGTCAGCTGATTCTCAACACTGCTCACTCCCCTTCCCCTGTGGCCTGGGGTGGAAATAGTTCCAAGCTCTTACAAGTCCCTAGGGGCCGCCCAGACCCTGTTGGCTCCTCTGCCCAGTGTGCCCCCTCTGTAATGGTCCCTCCATTACATTCTCTTCGGGTAAATTCTCCAATCCAGCTGTGTGTTGCCTGCCAGGCCCCTGCCCAACACAGGACCAGTTAGACCAGCCTGTGTCCCACATGCTCCTCCCCAACTCACTTACTCCTGACACTTGCAACACAGTGACATCAGGCTACAGATGTGGAGGACAAGGCTTGGTGGGTGCCCAGAACCTGCCTAGAGTCCCCTGAAGAGATCTGGCCCCCCCTCCCCCTAGCTGTCTGGGGCTGCACCTGAGGGGCTTGCGCTGGATGCACACACGCTGGGCCAGGCCGCTCAGGAAGGCAGGAGGGCTCTCCTGCACCACATGCTGCACGCGCAGGCGCCACTTGACATACTCCAGCAGCCGCCGCAGGAAGCCCAGGAAATGCTCAGCTGTGCGGATGGAGCCCGGCACCGCCTCTGCAGGGAGATGGGGTCAGCTGCTGCAGGGAGGGTGGGGTAGGGAGTGGGTGGGTGGCAGGGGCAGCGACTCACCCTGCAGCACCTCATCCGGCAGCACGGGGTTGGCCAGGTGGGCATCGGTCTCCCGGGCGGCACTGGCCTCTCGTAGACCCTCCACCAGGCGCCGGTACTCATCCCGCAGACGCTGTTCATCCGTCTCCTTGATCCTGTGGGGACATGGTTTGGGGGGACTGGACAGGGCTGGCATCCCTGGGGGCAAGTCAGGCAGAATCCAGGGGCCCAGGAGAGGCTCGAGGCTGGGTGGCAGGGAGCAGGGTGGGCACCAGGGTCTACCAGCCGTCCCTGGCCCCCACCTGAGCACTGTCTTCTGCAGGGTCTCTAGATTGCTCTGGCATCGGTCCAGGGTTCGGCGCGTGAGATTGACACTCATGGAATCGATGCAGACATTGTCTGGAGAAGGAGAGGGCTGAGCTCAGTCAGGCTGGTGTGGGCGGTACTCTGAGGGACTGGCATCACTTTCATGCCCTGTGTCCCTCCTCACCAATGTTGTGGGCCTCATCAAAAACCACAACAGCCTTACGGGCCAGCTCCTTGGACACCAGGTCTGCAATCTTGGGGTCCAGGAGGTAGTGGTAGCTGTAAACCACCACATTGGCATGCAGGATCTGGGGGGCAAGGAAAGCAGGGTTACCCCAGCAGCCTGCCAGCACCCACCCCCGGGCTCTGCCAATCCCATCTGCACCACACTGCCACATTACTCACACGCAGGCCCACAGTGGTGAGGCAAGGAAAGATGGACATAAGCAAGGCACACATACAGGCAAATGCATAGAAACAGACTGACGGATACAGGCACTGACCAACAGAGAGACAGAAGCAGACAGAGAGACACGCATACAGACAGACGGACACAGACAGGCAGGCTGTTCCTCTCACACACACCCCTCTGCCCACCCCTACCAGCTTCCTCACCGAATACCGGGCAAGGAAGTATGGACACCAGCCCTGGCGTTTCCCCAGGGCCTTCAAATCGTCCAGGTTGTAGATGCCAGCAGTGAGGGGCACTTGGCGCCCATGAGCATCAAATTCCTGGGGCAGGGCAGGAAGTGCCAGGAGGTCAGGGAGGTTGGCCGCTCCAACTGTCTCAGTTCCTTTCCCCCAGCCCTGTCCCCCAGGCACCTCATAGAAGCGGCAGTGAGGCAGGCTGGTGTCCTGCTGGTATTGCGCCCGCACATAGGAGGCCGTGAGGCTGTGGCATTTCCCGTCGACATCCTTCCCAAAGCGCAAGGGTGTCACCTGGGGACACGGAGCATCTTAGCAACAAGACAGGCTGGAAGTCCAACCACTCCTCAATCCTGGGCCTCCACACCTCACAGCTGGCTGGGATAGGAGGCTGGCTAGGATTGGGACAACTTGAACCTCAACCTGTTTCATTATTAGTTAAGACACCTGGGAACTTAATACAGGGCATGGAACCTTGGCAAAACCTAAGAATCAGAAGAGGTTCCAATCACACAGTCTGAGAACCAACATCCCTTGACCTGCTCTGTACCCTCCAAGGCTCTGTGGTTGGTACCATCATAGTCCAGGGCTGCCTTTCCCAAGAACAAAGACTTTTCTTTACCAAAGGGGAGGCACCAAGGCTGCCCACCCTTCTCTCTCCCTTTCCATTTCATCAGTCACCCAGGCTTGTGCTATTTCTCTTTGTCACCCATTACATATATTCTTTGTCATATATTCTTACAAATAAGGTTGTATAATATATATTCCATGAGTTAGCACACATAAAATACTCAGAACAGTGCCTGGCACATGATGACTGCAATGATTTTGTAACATAATTTAATAATAACAACTAATATTCTATGTGTCCCATATTCTTATGTATATAAACATAATTTCTTTTTTTTTATTTTGGTGGCTGGCTGGTACAGGGATTCAAACCTGTGACTTTGGTGTTATAAGTCTGTGCTCTAACCAACTAAACTAACCGACCTATAAGCATAATTTCTAATATTCTTTTAGCTCTTTGCACATGCTAAGGGCTTCAACT